>NW_027523009.1:0-64726 GCF_052094955.1 Ictidomys tridecemlineatus | reverse complement strand
TGTAACAGTCCTTCTACACCCTTGTCTCCATAATCTGCTCTGCAACAGTCCTTCTGCACCCCAGTCTCCAACCTATGCTCTTTGTAAGATAATTTTGCACACCTGTATCCAACCTCTGCTCTCTGTAACAGTCCTTGGTACTGCAGTCTGCAACCTCTGCTCTCTCTAACGGTCCTTACCACCCGAGTCTCCAAACTCTGCGTTATGTATCAGTCATTCTGCACCCCAGTCTCCAACCTCTGCTCTATGTAACAGTCCTTCTGCACCTCAAACTCCAACCTCTGTTCTCCTGCATAAGCTTTTTTGCGCCCCAATCTCCAACCTCAACTCTCTGCAACAGTCGTTCTGCACCTCAGTGTGCAAACTCTGCTCTCTGTAAGATTTTTCTGAAACCCAGTCTTCAACCACTGCTTTCTGCAATTGTCCTTCTGCACCGAAGTCTGCAAACCTCTGATCTCTACAACAGTTAATTCTGCACCCCAGTCAAAACTCTGCTCTCTGTAACAGTCATTCTGTACCACAGTCTCCCACCTCTGTTCTCTGTAAGGGTTCTTCTGCACCACATTGTTCAACCTCTGCTTTCTGTATCAGTACTTCTGCACCACATTCTCAAAACTCTGCTGTCTGTATCATTCCTTCTGCACTTCATTCCGCAACCTCTGCTGTCTGCAATAGTCCATATGCACCCAGTCTCCAATTACTGCTCTCTGTAACATTCCTTCTGCACCACCAGTCTCCAACATCTGCTCTTCTGCAACATTCCTTTTCTAATCCAGTTTCCATCCTCTGATCTCTGCAACAGTCCTTTTGCACACCAGTCTCCAACCTCTGCTCTCTGTAACAGTCCTTCTACACCCTAGTCTCCATAATCTGCTCTGAAACAGTCCGTCTGAACCCCAGTCTCCAATCTCTGCTCTCTGTAACAGTCCTTCTGCACCTCAGTCTCCAAATTCTGCTCTCTGTTAAAGGCTTTCTGCACCCCACGTTTTACCCTCTGCTCTCTGCAACGATCCCTCTGCACCCCAGTCTCCAATCTCTGCTCACTGCAACAGTCATTGTGCACCCCAATCTCCAACATCTGCTCTCTGCAACAGTTCTTCTGTACCTCAGTCTGAAAACTCTGCTCTCTGCAATAATCCTTCTGCACCCGAGTCTCCAACCTCTGCTCTCTGTAACACTTCTTCTGTACCTCAGTCTCCAAATTCTGCTCTGTATCAGTCCTGCACCCCTGTCTCCCACATCTGCTTTCTGTAACTGTCCTGATTCAACTCAGTCTTCAACCTCTGCTCTGTGTAAAAGTCGTTCTGCATCTCAGTCTGGAAACTCTGCAGACTGCAATGATCCTTCTGTACCCCAGTATCCAACCTCTGTTCTCTGCAACGATCCTTCTGAAACTCAGTCTCCAACGTCTACTCTCTGTAACAGTCCATCTTCCACCTCAGTCTCCAACATCTGCTCTCTGTAAAATCCTTCTGCAACGAAGTCTCCAAACTCTGCCATCAGTAACAGTCCTTCTGGAGCCCTTCTCCAAACTCTTCTCTCTATAACAGGCCTTCTGAACCCAGTCTCAAAACTCTGCCATCAGTAACAGTCCTTCTGGAGCCCTTGTCCAAACTCTGCTCTCTATAACAAGCTTTCTGAACCCCAGTCTCCAACCTCTGCTCTCTTCAACAGTCCTGCTGCAACTCGGTCTTCAAATTCTGCTCTCTGTAAGATCCTTCTGCAACCTTGTCTAAAAACTCTGCTCTCTGTAACAGTCCTTCTGCACCTCAGTCTCCATCCTCTGTTCTTGGCAACACTCCTTCTGCACACCAGTCTCCAACCTCTGCTTTCTGTATCAGTCCTTTCTGCTCCCAAGTCTACATACTCTGCTCTCTGTAACAGTCCTTCTGCACCTCATATCCAACTCTGCTCTCTACAACAGTCCTTATGCACCCCAGTCTTCAACCGCTGCTGTCTGCAACATTCCTTCTGCACCCCAGTCTGCGAAGTGTTCTTTGTGGAACAGTCCTTCTTCAGCCAAGTCTCCAACTCTGCTCTCTGCAACGATCTTTCTGTACCTCAGTCTTAAACCTCTGCTCTCTGCAAAAATCCTTCTGTACACCCAGTCTCCAACCGCTTCTCTTTAACAGTCCTTCTGCACCCCAGTCTCCAACATCTGCTCTCTAAACAATCTTTCTGCACCCCAGTCTCAAACATCTGCTCTCTGCAACAGCCGTTCTGCACCCCAGTTTCCAAACTCTGCTCTCTGCAATGATCTTTCTGCACCTCAGTCTCTAACCTCTGCTCTCTGAAAGAGCCTTCTGCACCCCAGTTTCCAAAATCTGCTCTCTGTAATATTCCTTCTCCACGCCAGTTTCCAACCTTTGGCTTTCTGAAACGGTCCTGCTGCACCCCAGTCTCAAAACTCTCTACTGCGCAACAGCCTTTCTTTCTCCCCAGTCTCCAAACTCTGCTCTTTATAACAGTCCTTCTGCACCCCAGTCTCCAACCTCTGCTCTCTGGAACACTCTTTCTGAACCTCAGTCTCCATACATCGCTCACTGTAAGATGCTTCTGGACCCCAGTCTCTAATCTCTGCTCTCTGCAAAAGTCCTTCTGCACCTCAGTCTCCAAACTCTGCTCTCTGTATGATGATTCTGCACCCCAGTCTACTACTTTCTGCTCTCTGTAATAGTCTTTCTAAACCCTAGTCTCCATAATCTGCTCTGCTACAGTCCTTCTGCACCCCAGTCTCCAATCTCTGCTCTCTGTAACAGTCCCAATGCACCTCAGTTTCCAAACTCTGCTCTCTGTAAAAGGCCTTCTGCACCCCAGTCTCCAACCTCTGCTCTCTGCAACGATCCATCTGCACCCAAGTCTCCAACCTCTGCTCGCTGCAACAGCCCTTGTGCACCCCAATCTCCAACATCTGCTCTCTCCAACAGTTTTTCTGTACCTCAGTCTGAAAACTTGCTCTCTGCAATAATCCTTCTGCACCCGAGTCTCCAACCTCTGCTCTCTGAAACAGTCCTTCTGTACCTCAGTCTCCAACTTCTGCTCTGTATCAGTCCTGCACCCCTATCTCCCACATCTGCTCTCTGTAACTATTCTTCTTCACCTCAGTATTCTTCCTCTTCTCTGTGTAACAGTCCTTCTGCAACTCAGTCTGGAAACTCTGCTGAATGCAACGATCCTTCTGCACCCCAGTTTCCAAAATCTGCTCTCTGTAATATTCCTTCTCCATGCCAGTCTCCAACCTCTGCTTTCTGCAATGGTCCTGCTGCACCCCAGTCTACAACCTCTGTACTCCACAACAGTCCTTCTGCTCCCCAGTCTCCAAACTCTGTTCTCTGTAATAGTCCTTCTGTACCACAGTCTCCAAACTCTGCTCTCTGTAAAGGTCTTTCTGTACACCATTCTCCAACTTCTGCTCTCTGCAACACTCCTTCTGAACAACAATCTCCAATATCTCCTCTCTGAAAAAGTCCTTGTGTACCCTAGTCTCCAACCTCACCTCTCTGCAACAGTCCTTCTGTAATGCAGTCTCCAACGTCTGCTCTCTGCAACAGTCTTTCTGAACTTCAGTCTCAAACCTCTGCTCTCTGTAATATACTTTTAAAACCAGTCTCAAAACTCTGCTGTCTGTAAAAGTTTTTCTGCACCCCAGTCTCAGAACTCTGCTCTCTGTAACAGGCCTTCTGCACCCCAGTCTCCAAACTCTGCTGTCTGTAGCAGTTGTTCTGCACCCCAGTCTCCAACTTCCTGCTGTCTGTAAAAATTTTTCTGCACCCCAGTCTCCAAATCTGCTCTCTGCCACAGTCCTGCTTCACCTCAGTCTGAAAATTTTGCTTTCTGCAACAATCCTTCTGCACCCCAGACTCAAACCTTTGCTCTCTGTAAAAGTCCTTCTGCACCTCAGTCTCCAAACTCTCCTCTATGAAAGATCCTTCTGCAACACAGTCTTCAAAATTTGCTCTCTGCAACAGTCCTTCTGCACCTCAGCCTCCAAACTCTGCTTTCTGTAAAAGTCCTTCTACACCTCAGTCTGAAACCTTTTCTCTCTGCACGATCCCTCTGCACCCCAGTCTCCAACCACTGCTCTCTTTAACAGTCCTCCTTCACCTCAGTCTCCAAACTCTGCTCTCTGTAAGATCCTTCTGCCACCCAGTATGGTAACTCTGCTCTCTATAAAAATCCTTCTGCACCCCAGTCTTCAAACTCTGCTGTCATTAACATGCTTCTTTACCTTACTCTCCAAACTCTGCTCTCTGTAACAGGCCTTCAGCACCCCAGTCTCCAACATCTCCTCTCCTCAACAGTTTTTCTGCACCCCTGTCTCCAAACTCTGCTCTCTGTAAGATCCTTCTGCATCCCAGTTTTTTAAACTCTGCTCTCTGTAACATTCCTTTTCCACCACAGTCTCCAACCTCTGGATTCTGCACCGGTCCTACTGTACCCTAGTCTCAAAACTCTGCCTTCTTTAAAAGTCCTTCTGCACCCCATTCTCTAATCTCTGCTCTCTGCAACAGTCCTTCTGAACCTCAGTCTCCAACCTCTGCTCTTTGTAACGGTCCTTCTACACCCCAGTCTCCAACCTATTCTTTCTGTATCAGTAATTCTGAACCCCTGTCTCCAAATTTTGCTCTCTGTAACATTCTTTCTGCACCTCAGTCTCAAACCTCTGCACTCTGCAACAGTTCTTCTGCTCCCAAGTCTCCAACATCTGCACTCTGAAACATTTCTTCTCCACCCCAATCTCCAACCACTTCTCTCTGTAACAGTCCTCCTGTATTGCAGTCTCCAAACTCTGCTCTCTGTAACAGTCCTTCTGCACCCCAGTCTCCAAACTCAGCTATCTGCAACAGTCCGTCTGGACCTCAATCTCCAAATTATGCTCTCTGCAACAGTCCTTCTGCACCCAAGTCTCCAAAAACTGCTCCCTGCAACAGTATTTTTTCACCCCAGTCTCCAACTTCTACTCTGTGTAACAGTCCTTCTGCACCTCAGTGTCCAACCTCTGCTCTCTGCAATAATCCTTCTGCATCCCAGTCTCCAATATCTGCTCTCTGCAACAGTCCTTCAGCACCCAAGTCCCCAACATCTGCTCTCTGAAAAAGTCCTTCTTCACCCCAGTCTTCAACCTCTGCTCTGTGTAACAGTCCTTCTGTACCCCAGTGTCCAACCTCTGCTCTCCGCAATGATCCTTCTGCATCCCAGTCTCCAGAATCTGCTCTCTGCAACAGTCCTTCTGCACCCAAGTCTCCAACATCTGCTCTCAGCAACAGTCCTTCTGCACCTCAGTCTGGAAACTCTGCTGTCTGCAAGGATCCTTCTGCACGCCAGTCTCCAAAAGTCTGCTCTCTGTAACAATCTTGCTGCACCTCGATCTACAATCTCTGCTTTTTCTAAGATTCTTCTGCATCAGAGTTTTTAAACTCTGCTCTCTGTAACATTCTTTTTCCACCACAGACTCCAACCTCTGGATTCTTCACCGGTCCTTCTGCATCCCAGTCTCCAAACTCTGCAACAGTTCTTCTGATCCACATTCTCCAACCTCTGCTCTCTGTAACAGTCCTTCTGTATCGCAGTCTTCAACCTCTGCTCTCTGTAACGGTCCTTCTGCACCACCATCTCAAACCTCTGCTTTCTGTATCTGTCCTTCTGCACCACTCTTTCCAACCTCTGCTCTCTGTAATAGTCCTTTTCTACCTCTTTCTCAAACCTCTGCTCTCTGCAACCTTACTTCTGCACCCCATTCTCTAACCTCTGCTCTCTTCTACAGTTCTTCTGAACCACAGTCTACAACATAGGCTCTCTGCAACAGTCTTTCTGTACCCTAGTTTCCAAACTCTGCTCTCTGTAACGGTCCTTCTGCACCCCAGTCTCCAAACTCTGCTCTCTGTAACAGTCCTTCTGCACCTCAGTCTCCAAATTCTGCTCTCTGCAACAGTCTTTCTGTACCCAAGTCTCCAACCTCTGCTCTCTGCAACAGTCCTTCTACAACCCAGTCTTCAACCTCTGCTCTGTGTAATAGTTTTTCTGCAACCCAGTATCCAACCTCTGCTCTCTGAAACAGTCCTTCTGCACGTCAGTCTTTAACATGTGCTCTCTGTAAGATCCTTCTGCAACCCAGTCTCCAAACTCTACTCTCTGAAACAGCCCTTCTTCACCCCATTTTTCAAAGTCTGTTCTCTATAACAATCCTTCTGCACCCCAGTATCAAACCTCTGCTCTCTACAACAATCCTTTTGCACCCCAGTCTACAACCTCAGCTCTCTGTAACAGTCCGTCTGAACACCAGTCTCCAACATGTGTTCTCTCCAACAGTCCTTCGGCACCTCAGTCTTAAAATTCTGTTCTCTGCAACGGTCCTTCTGCACCTCAATCTCCAACCTCTACTCTCTGTAACAGTCCTTCTGCACCTCGGTCTCCAACATCTGCTCTCTGTAAGATCGTTCTACAAACCAGTTTCCAACTCTGCCGTATGTAAAAGTCATTCTGGAGCCCTTCTCCAAACTCTGGTCTTTGTAAAAGGCCTTCTGCAACCCAGTCTTCAACCTCTTCTCTCTGTAACAGTCCTGCTGCACCTCGGTCTACAATCTCTGCTCTCTGTAAGATCCTATTGCAACCTTGTCTAACAACTCTTCTTTCTCTAACAGTTCTTCTGCACCCCAGTCTAGAACCTCTGCTCTGTGTAACAGGCATTTTGCATCAAAATCTCCAACTTCTATTCTTTGTAACAGTCTTTTTGCACCTCAGTCTACAACGTCTGCTCTCTGCAAAGATCCTTCTGCACCCCAGTCTCCAACATCTGCTCTCTGCAACAGACCTTCTGCACCTCAGTCTCCTACGTCTCTTCTCTTTAACACTCTTTCTGCACCCCAATCTCTAACCTCTGTTCTCTGTAAGGTCTTTCTGCACCTCAGTTTCCAAACTCTGCTCTCTGTAACATTCCTTCTCCAACCCAGTCTCCAACCTCTTCTTCCTTCAACTGTCCTGCTGCAACCCAGTCTCCAAACTCTTTGCTCTGCAACAGTCCTTCTACTCCCCAGTCTCCAACCTCTGCTCTCTGTAACAGTTTTTCTGCACCACAGTCTCAAACCTTTGATATCTGTATCAGTCCTTCTGCACCACGGTTTTCAACCTCTGCTCTCTGTAACAGTCCTTCTGCACCTCTGTCTCCAACCTCAGAACTCAGCAACCCTACTTTTGCACCCCATTCTCTAACCTCTGCTCTCTGTAGCAGTCCTTCTGCACACCATTCTCTAACCTCTGTTCTCTACAACAGTGCTCCTGAGCAACAGTCTCCAACCTCTGTTCACTGTTATGGTCCTTTTGCACCCCATTTTCCAACCTCGGCTTTCTGTATCAGTAATTCTGCACCCCAGTCTCCAAACTTTGCTCTCTGTAACATTCTTTCTGCACCTCAGTCTCCAAACTCACTCTCTGCGACAGTTCTTCTGCACCCCAGGTTATAAACTCTGCTCTCTGCAACAGTTCTTCTGAATCCCAGTCTCCAACATTTGCACTCTGAAACAGTTCTTTTATAAACCATTTTCCAACCTCTGCTCTCTGTAACAGTCCTCCTATATTGCAGACTTTAAACTCTGCTCTCTGTAACGGTCCTTCTGCACCCCAGTCGTTAACATCTAATTTCTGTATCAGTCCTTCTGCACCCCAGTCTCCAACCTCTGCTCTCTGTAACAGTCCTTCTGCACCTCAGTCTCCAAATTCTGCTCTCTGCAACAGTCCTACTGCACCCAAGTCTATAACACCTGCTCCCTGCAACAGTCCTTTTTCACCCCAGTCTCCAAAAACTTCTATCTGCTACAGTCCTTCTTCACCGCAGTCTCCAATTTTTGCTCTCTGTAAAAGTCCTTCTGACCTCTGACTCCACCTCTGCTCTCTGCAATGGTCCTTCTGCACCTCAGTATCCAACCTCTACTCTCTGTAATCGTCCATCTGCACCTCAGTCTCCAACTCTGCTCTCTGTAAGATCCTTCTGCAACCCAGTCTCCAAACTCTGCCCTCTGTAACAGTCGTTCTGCATCACTTCACCAAACTCTGCTCTCTGTAACAGGCCTTCTGAACGGCAGTCTCAAAACTCTGTTCTCTGTAACAGTCCTTCTGCACACCAGGATCCAACTTCTGTTCTCTGTAACAATACTTCTGCACCTCTGTTCAAAAACTCTGACATCTGCAATCGTCCTACTTCACCCCAGTCTCTAACCTCTGCTCTCTTCAATGATCCTTTTGCAACACAGTCTCCAAACTCTGCTCACTGCAAAAGTCCTTTATTACCCCAGTCTCCAACATCTGCTCTCTGCAACAGTCCTTCTGTATCTCAGTCTGAAAACTCTGCTCTCTGCAAGGATCCTTGTTTACCAGTCTCCAAACTCTGCTTCCTGTAACAGTTTTTTTGCAACTCAGTCTCCAAACTCTGCTCTCTGTAACAATCATTCTGCATCCCATTCTTTAAACTCTGCTCTCTGTAAGATTCTTCTGCACCCAAGTTTCAAAACTCTGCTCTCTATAGCATTGTATCTCCACCCAGTCTCCAACCTCTGCTCTCTGCAACAGTCCTTCTGCACGCCAGTCTAAAACCTCTGTTCTCGGCAACGATCCTTCTGCACCCCTGTCTCCAAACTCTGTTCTGGGTGGCATTTCATCTGCCCCTCCGTCTCCAATTTCTGCTCTATGGAAGATCCTTCTGCAAGCCAGGCTCCAAACTCTGCTCTCTGGAACAGTCTTTCTGCACCCCAGTATCCAACCTCTGGTCTGTGCAACAGTTCGTCTACACCTCAGTCTCCAACCTCTGCTCTCTGAAAGATCCTTCTGCACCCAATTCTCCAAACTCTGATCTCTGTAACAGTCCTTCCTCACCCAAGTCTCCAACCTCTGCTCTATGTAAAAATATTTCTGCACCTCAGTCTCCAACATCTGCTCTCTCTAACGGTCCTTCTGCACCCCATTCTCCAACCTTTGTTGTCTGCAAGAGTACTGCAGCACCTGAGTCTCCAAATTCTGCTCCCTGCAACAATCCTTCTGCACCCCAGTCTCCAACTTCTGCTCTCTGCAACAGTTCTTCTGAACCCCAGGCTCCAATATCTACTCTCTGAAACAGTCCTTCTCCACCCCAGTCTCCAACCTATGCTCTCTGTAACACTCCTTCTGTACCGCAGTCTCTAACTTCTGCTCTCTGTAAGAATCTTCTGCACCCCAGTCTCCAAATTCTCCTCTCTGCAACAGTCCTTCTTCAACCAAGTCTCCAACCTCTTCTCTCTGTAACAGTCCTTATACACCGCAGTCTTCAACCTCTGCTCTGTGTAACAGTCCTTTTGCACCCCAGTTTCCAACCGCTGCTCTCTGTAACAATCCTTCTGCAACCCAGTCTCCAAACACTTCTCTCTGTAACAGTCCTTCTGCACCATATTCTCAAACCTCTGCTCTCTGTTAAAGACTTTCTATACTGCAGTCTTCAACTCTGCTCTTTGTAACGGTCCTTCTGCACCCCAATTTCCAACCCCTGCTTTCAGTAACAGTCCTTCTGAACCTCAGTCACCAAACTATGCTCTCTGTAACAGAACTTCTGCACCTCAGTCTCCAACCACTGCTCTCTGTTACAGTTCATCTGCGCCTCAGTCTGAAACCTCTGTTCTCTGAAACAGTCCTTCTTAATGCCAGTCTGCAACCTCTGCTCTCTGTAATGGGCTTTCTGCACCCAAGTCTGCCACCTCTGCTTTCTGTATCATAATTCTTCACCCCAGTCTCCAACGTCTGCTCTGTGTAACAGTCCTTCTGCATCTCCGTCTCTAACCTCTGCTCTCTGCAACAGTCCTGCACCGCAGTCTCCAACCTCTTCTTTCTGCAACATTTCTTCTGCACCACAGTCTCCGACCTGTGCTCTCTGTAACAGTCCTTCTGCACCGCAGTCTTCCACCTCTTCTCTCTGTAACGATCCTTCTGCACCACAGTCTCTAAATTTGCTCTCTGCAACGATTCTTCTGCAACTCATTTTCTAAATTCTGCTCTCTTAAACGATCTTTCTGCACCCCAGTCTCCAACCTCTGCTCTCTGTAATTGTTTTTATGTACCTCAGTCTCCAACCTCTGCACTCTGGAACCGTCTTTCTGCACCCCAGTTCTAACCTCTGCTTTCTGCAACGATCGTTATGCACCCCAGTCTCCAACAGCTGCTCTCTGCAACAGTCCTTCTGCACCCCAGTCTCAAACGTCTCCTCTCCTTAACACTCTTTCTGCACCCCAGTCTGCAACCTTTGTTCTCTGTAAGGTCCTTCTGCAACCCAGTTTCCAAACTCTGCTATCTGTAACATTCCTTCTCCAACCCAGTCTCCAACCTCTGCTTTCTTGAACGGTCCTGCTGCAACCCAGTCTCCTACCTAGGCTTTCTTTATCAGTAATTCTGCACCCCAGTCTCCAAACTTTGCTCTCTGTAACATTTTTTCTGCACCTCATTCTCCAACCTCTGCTCTCTGCGACAGTTTTTCTGCACCCAAGTCTCCAAACTCTTCTCTCTGATACAGTTCTTGTGAATCCCAGTCTCCAACATCCGCACTCTGAAACAGTTCTTCTATAAACCATTCTTTAACCTTTGCTCTCTGTAACAGTTCTTCTGTACCTCAATCTCCAACATCTGCTCTGTATTAGTTCTGCACCCCTGAGTCCCATATCTGCTCTCTAAAACAGTCCTTCTTCACCTCAGTTTTCAACCCCTGCTCTGTGTACCAGTCCTCTGCACCCCAGTGTCCAACCTCTGCTCTCTGCAACGATCCTTCTGCATCCCAGTCTTTAACATCTGCTCTCTGCAACAGTCCTTCTGCACCCAAGTCTCCAACATCTTATCTCTGCAACAGTCCTTCTGCACCTCAGTCCGGAAACTCTGCTGTCTCCAACGATCTTTCAGCACCCCATTCTCTAAACTCTGCTCTCTGTAACAGTCCTTCTGCACCTCAGTCTGCAAACTCTGCTCTATGTAAGATGCTTCTGCAACCCAGTCTCCAAACTCTGCTCTCTCTAACAGCCCTTCTGCACCCCAATCTCCAACCTCTGCTCTCTGTAATAGGCGTTTTGCACCCCAGTCTCGAAACTCTGCTCTCTGTATCAGTCCTTCTGCACCTCAGTCGCAAACCTCTGCTCTTTGTAACAGTCCTTCTGCATCTCAGTCTCCTACATCTGCTCTCTGCAACAGTCCTTTAGCACCCCAGATTCCAAATTCTGGTTTCTGCAACAGTCCTTCTACACTCCGGTCTCCAACCTCTGATATCTGAAACAAACCTTCTGCACCCCAGTCTCCACACTCTGCTCTCTGTAACAATTTTTCTGTGCCTCAGTCTCCAATATCTACTCTCCGTAACAGTCCCTCTGCACCTCACTCTCCAACAACTGCTCTCTGTAAGTACCTTCTGCAACCCAGACTCCAAACTCTGCCCTCTGTAACAGTCCTTCTGCACACCTTCTCCCAACACTCCTCTGCGTAACAGGCCTTCTGCACCCCAGTCTCAAAAGTCTGTTCGCTATAACAATCCTTCTGCACCCCAGTCTCCAACATCTGCTCTCTGTAACAGTACTGCTGCATCTCTGTTTACAATCTCTGCTCTCTTTAAGATCCTTCTACAACCTTGTCTAAAAACTCTGCTCTCTTTATCAGTCCTTCTTCACCTCAGTCTCCAAACTCTATTCTTTGCGACACTCATTCTGCACCCCAGTAGCCACCCTCTACTCTCTGTAACAGTGCTTCTGTACCGCAGTCTTCAAACTCTTCTCTGTGTAACGGTCCTTCTGCACCCCAGTCTCTAACCTCTGCTTTCTGTATCAGTCTTTCTGCACCCCAGTCTACAACCTCTGCTCTCTGTAACAGTCCTTCTGCACCTCATATCCGAACTCTGCTATCTGCAACAGTCCTTATGCGCCCAAGTCTCCAAGCTCTGCTGTCTGCAAAATTCTTTCTGCATCCCAGTCTGCAACGTGTGCTGTGTGTAACAGTCCTTCTGCAGCCAAGTTTCCACCTCTGCTCTCTGCAATGATCCTTCTGTACCTCAGTCTTAAAACTCTGCTCTCTGCAACAGTCCTTCTGCACCCCAGTCTCCAAACTCTGTTCTGTGTAACAGTTCTTCTCCACCTCAGTCTTCAACCTCTGCTCTCTGCAAGAGTCCTTCTGCACCCCAGTCTCCAACATCTGCTCTCTAAACAGTCCTTCTGCACTTCAGTCTCCAAAATCTGCTCTCTGCAACAGTCTTTCTGAACTCCAGTGTCCAAACTCTTCTCCCTGCAACGATCCTTCTGCACCCTAGGCTCCAACCTCTACTCTCTGAAAGATCCTTCTGACCCCAGTTTCCAAACTCTGCTCTCTGTAATATTCCTTCTCCACGTCAGTCTCCAACCTCTGCTTTCTGCAACAGTCCTGCTGCACCCCAGTCTCCAACCTCTGTACTCTGCAACACTCTTTATGCTCCCCAGTCTTCAAACTCTGCTCTCTGTAACAGTCCTTCTGTACCACAGTCTCCAAACTCTGCTCTTTATAAAGGTCCTTTTGCACGCCAGTCTCCAACTTCTGCTTTCTTTGTCCATCTATCTGAAGCTCAGTCTCCAACCTCTGCTCTCTGCAAAAGTCCTTCTGCAACCCATTCTTCAACTTCTGCTCTCTGCAACAGTCCTTCTGAACAACAGTATCCAACATCTGCTCTCTGAAAAAGTTATTTTGTACCCTAGTCTCCAACCTCTGCACCCTGCAACAGTACTTCTGTACTGCAGTCTCCAACTTCTGCTCTCTGCAATGAACCTTGTGCACCCCAGTCTCCAACATCTGCTCTCTGCAAAATTCCTTCTGCACCTCAGTCTGAAAATTTTGGTTTCTGCAACAATCCTTCTTCACCCCAGACTTCAACATCTGCTCTGTGTAACAGTCTTTCTGCACCTTAGTCTCCAACCTCTGCTCTCTGTAGCAGTCGATCTACACCTCAGTCTGAAACCTCTTCTCTCTACACTATCCATCTGAACCCCAGACTCCAACCAGTGCTCTCTGTAACAGTCCACCTGCACCTCAGTCTCCAAACTCTGCTCTCTGTAAGATACTTCTGCCACCCAGTCTCCTAACTTTGCTTTCTATAACAGTCCTTCTGCACCCAAGTCTTCAACCTCTGCTCTATTTAACAGGCCTTCTGAACCTGAATGTCCAAACTCTTCTCTCTGCAACAATCATTGTACACCTCAGTCTCCAACATCTTCTTTCTGTAAGATCCTTCTTCAACCCAGTCTCCCAACTCTGCCCTCTCAAACAGTCCTTCTGCACCCCTTCTCCCAACTCTCCTGTCAGTATCAGGCCTTTTGCACTTCAGTCTCAAAAGTCTGTTCTCTATAACAAGACTTCTGCACCCCAGTCTCCATCCACTGCTCTCTGCATCATTCCTTCTGCGCCCCAGTCTCAAACATGTGGTCTCTGCAACAGTGCTTCTGCACCTCAGTCTTAAAACGCTGTTCTCTGCTACGATCCTTTTTGCACCTCAGTCTTCAACCTCTACTTTTTGTAACACTCCTTCTGCACCTGGGTCCCCAAAATCTGCTCTCTGTTAGATTTTTTTTCAACCCAGTCTCCAAACTCTGTGATCTATAACAGTCCTTCTGGAGCCCTTCTCCACACTCTGCTCTCCGTAACAGGCCTTCTGCACCCCAGTCTCTAACCTCTCCTCTCTGCAACAGTCTTTTTGCACCTCAGTCTCCAACCTCTCCTCTCTACAATGATCCTTTGCACCCCAGTCTCCAAATTTTGCTCTTTGCAACAGTCCTTCTTCACCCAAGTCTCCAGCCTCTGCTCTCTGCAACAGTCCTCATACACCCCAGTCTTCAACCTGTGCTCTGTGTAACAGTTCTTCTGCAGCCCAGTCTCCAACCTCTGCTCTCTGTAACAATCCTTCTGCACCCCAGTCTCCAACCTCGGCTCTCTGTAACAGTCCTTCTGCACCGTATTCTGAAACCTCTGCTCTCTGTTACAGTCTTTCTATACCGCAGTCTCCAACCTCTGCTCTCTGTAACGGTCCCTCTGTACCCCAATTTCCAACCTCTGTTTCTGTAACACTCCTTCTGCACCTCAGTCACCAAACTCTGCTCTCTGAAACAGTCCTGCTGCAACTCAGTCTCCATCCTCTTCTCTCTGTTACAGTCGTTCTGCACCTCAGTCTGAAACCTCATCTCTCTGCATGATCCTTCTGCACCCCAGTCTCTAATCACTGGTCTCTGTAACATTCGTCCTGCACCACAGTCACCAACCACTGCTCTCTGTAAGATCCTTCTTCAACCCAGCCTCAAAACTCTGCTCTCTATAACAGTCCTTCTGCCACCCAGTCTCCTAACTTTGCTTTCTATAACAGTCTTTCTGCACCCCAGTCTCTAACCTCTGCTCTCTGTATCAGGCCTAATGCACCCT
Source organism: Ictidomys tridecemlineatus (assembly GCF_052094955.1). NCBI lineage: Eukaryota > Metazoa > Chordata > Mammalia > Rodentia > Sciuridae > Ictidomys > Ictidomys tridecemlineatus. Next base: position 50,305 of record NW_027523009.1, on the reverse strand, counting down.
AGTCTCCAAACTCTGCTCTATGAAACAGTCCTTCTACACGCCAGTCTGCAACCTCTGCTCTCTGTATCGGTCCTTCTGCACCCCAGTCTCACACCTCTGCTTTCTGTATCATAATTCTTCACCCCAGTTTCAAAAAATTGCTGTGTATAACAATCCTTCTGAATCTGAGTCTCCAACCTCTGCTCTCTGAAACAGTCCTTCTGCACCCCAATCTCCAACCTCTTCTTTCTGCAACATTCTTTCTGCACCACAGTCTTCAACCTGTGGTCTCTGTAACAGTCATTTTGCACCGCAGTTTCCCACCTCTTCTCTCTGTAACGATTCTTCAGCAGCCCAGTCTCCACCTCTACTCTCTTCAACGATTCTTCTGCAACTCAGTCTCCAACTTCTGCTCTCTTCAACAATCATTCTGCACCCCAGACACCATCTCTGCTCTCTGTAACTGTTTTTCTGCACCTCAGTCTCCTACCTCTGCTCTCTGCTTTGTCCTTCTGCACCCCTGTCTCTAACCTCTTTTCTCTGCAAAGATCCTTATACACCCCAGTCTCCAACATCTGCTCTCTGCAACAGTCCTTCTGCACCCCTGTCTCCAACGTCTCTTCTCCTGAACACTCCTTCTGCACCCCAGTCTCCAACGTCTGTTCTCTGTAAGGTACTTCTGCACCCCAGTTTCCAAACTGGGCTCTCTGTAACATTCTTCTCCAACCCAGTCTACAACCTCTGCTTTTCTCAACGGTCCTGCTGCAACCCAGTCTACAACATCTGTTCTCTGCAACAGTCCTTCCACTTTCCAGTATCAAACCTCTGCTCTCTGTAGCAGTCCTTCTGTACCGTAGTCTCCAACCTCTGCTTTCTCTAACGGTCCTTCTGCACCCGAGTCTCAAAACTCTGCTTTTGGTATAGGTCCTTCTGACCCACGGATTCCAACCTCTGCTTTCTGTTACAGTCCTTCTGCACCTTTGTCTCCAAACTCTGAACTCTGCAACCTTACTTCTGCACCCCATTCTCTAACCTCTGCTCTCTGTAACAGTACATCTGTACTACATTCTCCAGCCTCTGCTCTCTGTAACGGTTCTTCTGCACCCCAGTCTCAACCTCTGCTTTCTATATCAGTAATTGTGCACCCCAGTCTCCAACCTTTGCTCTCTGTAACATTCTTTCTGCACCTCAGTCTCCAACCTCTGCTCTCTGCGACAGTTTTCTGCACCCCAGTCTCCAAACTCTGCTCTCAGCAACAGTTCTTCTTCACCAGTCAACAATATCTGCAATCTGAAACAGTTCTTCTATAAACCATTCTCCAACCTCTGCTCTCTGTAACAGTTTTCCTGTATGGCAGTCTCCGAACTCTGCTCTCTGCAATGGTCCTTCTGCACCCCAGTCTCCAACCTCTGCTTTCTGTATCAGACCTCCTGAGTCCAGTCTCAAAACTCTGCTCTCTGTAACAGTTATTCTGCACCTCAGTCTCCAAATTCTGCTCTCTTCAACAATCCTCCGAACCCAAGTCTCCAACACCTGCACCCTGCAACAGTCCTTCTTCACCTCATTCTCCCACCTCTGCAATTTGCAACAGTTTTTCTGCACCCCAGTCTCCAAACTCTGCTCTCTATAACAGGCCTTCTGCACCGCAGTCTCCAACCTCTGTTCTCTGTAATAGTCCTTCTGCACCCCAGTCTCAAACATCTGTTCTCTGCAAAGATTCTTCTGCACCCCAGTCTCCAACCTCTGAAATCTCCAACAGTCCTTCTGTACCTCAGTCGGAAAACTCTGTTCTCTGCAATGATCCTTCTGCACCCCAGTCTCCAAAATTTGCTCTCTGTAACAGTCTTGTTCCACCTCAGTCTCCAACCTCTGCTCTCAGTAAGATCCTTCTGCCACCCTGTCTCCAAACTCTGCTCTCTGTAACAGTCCTTCTGCACCCCAGTCTACAACCTCTGCTCTATGGCACAGTCGTTCTAAACCCCAGTTTTCAACCTCTGCTCTCTGCAACAGTCCTTCTGCACCCCAGTATCCAACTTCTGTTCTCTGTAACAATCTTTCTGCACCTCAGTTTCCAAACTCTTACCTCTGCAATGGTCCTATTGCACCGAGTCTCTAGCCTCTGCTCTCTGCAATGATCCTTCTGCACCCCAGGCTCCAACATCTGCTCTCTGGAACAGTCCTTGTGTACATCAGTCTGAAAACTCTGATCTCTGCAAGGATCCTTGTGAACCACAGTCTCTAAACTCTGCTTTCTGTAACAGTCCTTCTGCAACTCAGTCTCCAACCTCTACTCTCTGTAACAGTCCTTCTGAACCCCAGTCTCCAACCTCTGCTCTCTGTAAGATCCTTCTACACCCCAGTTTCCAAACTCTGCTCTCTGTAACATTCCTTCTCAAACCCAGTATCCAACATCTGCTCTCTGCAAGGGTCCTTCTGCACGACAGTCTCCAACCTCTGGTCTCAGCAACAGTCATTCTGCACCCCAGTGTCCAAACTCTTCCCTGGGTATCATTTCTTCTGCACCTCAGTCTCCAAACTCTGCTTTATGTAAAATCTTTCTGCAACAAAGTCTCGAAACTCTGCTCTCTGTAACAGTCCTTATGCACCCCAGTCTCAAACCTCTGCTCTGTTCAACAGTTCATCTGCACCGCAGTCTCCTACCTCTGCACTCTGAAAGATCCTTCTGCACCCCAGTCTCAAAACTCTGATCTCCGTAACAGTCCTTCTTTACCCCACTCTCCAACCTCTGCTCTCTGTAACAATCCTTCTGCACCTCAGTCTCCATCATCTGCTCTCTGCAACGGTCCTTCTGCACCCCATTCTCCAACCTCTGTTGTCTGCAAGAGTCCTTCAACATGTCAGTCTCCAACCTCTGCTCCCTGCAAAAATCCTTCTGCACCCCAGTCTCCGACCATTTCTCTCGGTAACATTTCTTCTGCACCTCAGTCTCCAACCTCTGCTCTATGTTATATACTTCTGCCAAACAGTCTCCAATCTCTGCTCTCTGTAACAGACCTTCTGCAACCCAGTCTCCAACCTCTGCTCTATGCAACAGTTCATCTGCACCCCAATCTCCAATCTCTGCTCTCTGTAAGATTCTTCTGCACCCCAATATCCAAACTCTGATTTCTGTAACAATCCATTTTCACCCCAGTCTCAAACCTCTGCTTCGTTCAACAATTTTTCTGCACCCCAGTCTCCAACTTCTGCTCTCTGCAACAGTTTTTCTGCACCCCAGTCTCTAATATCTAGTCTCTGAAACAGTTCTACTGCATCCCATTCTTCCACCTCTGCCCTCTGCAACAGTCCTTCTGTACCCTGGTCTTCAAACTCTGCTCTCTGTAACAGTCCTTCTGTACTGCAGTCTCCTACCTCTGCTCTCTGTAACAGTCCTTCTGCACCCTAGTCTCAAAACTCTGCTCTCTGCAGCAGTCCTTCTACACTCCAGTCTTCAAACTCTGCTCTGTTTAACAGTTTTTCTGCAACCCAGTTTCTAATCTCTGCTCTCTGCAACGATCCTACTGCATCCCAGTCTCCAATATCTGCTCTCTGCAACCGTCCTTCTGAAACCAAGTCTCCAACCTCTGCTCTCTGCAACGATCCTTCTGCACACCAGTCTCCAACACCTGCTCTCTGCAATAATCCTACTGCACCCCAGTCGCCAATCTCTGCTCTCTGTAAGAATCCTTCTGCACAACAGTCTCCAAAATCTGCTCTACGTAATATTCTTCTGCAACCCAGTTTCCAATCTCTGCTCTCTGCAACGATCTTTCTGCATCCCAGTCTCCAACATCTGCTCTCTGCAACCGTCCTTCTGCACCCAAGTCTCCAACCTCTGCTCTCTGCAATAATCCTACTTCACCTGAGTCGCAAACCTATGCTCTCTGTAACAATCCTGATCTTTAAGCACCGCAGTCTCCAACCTCTGATCTCTGTAACAATCCTTCTGCACCACAGTCTCCAAACTCTGCTCTACGTAATATTCTTCTGCAACCCAGTCTCCAAACTCTGCTCTCAGTAACAGCCCTTCTGTACCCAGTCTCCAACCTCTGCTCTTAGTGTCAGTCCTTCTGTACCCCAGTCTCCAAACTCTGCTATCTTTAACAGTCTTTCTGCATCTCAGTCTCCTAACTCTACTCTCTGAAACAGTTCTTCTGCACAACAGTCTCCAGTGTCGGCACTCTGAAACAGTTCTTCTCCACTCCAGTCTCCAACCTCTGCTCTCTGTAACAGTCTTCCTGTATTGCAGTCTCTAAACTCTGCTATCTGTAATGGTCCTTCTGAACCTCAGACCCAAACCTCTGCTTTATGTATCAGTCCTTCTGCAACCCAGTCTCCAACCTCTGCTATCTGCAGCAGTCCTTCCGAACCTCAGTCTCCAAATTCTACTCTCTGCAAAAGTATTTCTGCACCCATGTCTCCAAAACCTGCTCCCTGCAACAGTCTTTCTTCACCCCAGTTTTCAACCTCTGCTATCTGGAACAGTCCTTCTGCATTCCAGTCTCCAAACTCTGTTCTCTGAAACAGTCCTTCTACACTCCAGTCTTCAACCTCTGCTCTGTGTAACAGTCCCTCTGCATCACAGTTTCCAACCTCTGCTCTCTGCAACCGTCCTTCTGCACCCAAGTCTCCAACCTCTGCTCTCTGCAACGATCCTTTTGCAAACCCATCTCCAACCTCTGCTCTCTGCAATAATCCTTCTGCACTCCAGGCGCCAACCTCTGCTCTCTGTAACAATCCTTCTGCACCGCAGTCTCCAAACTCTGCTCTACGTTATATTCTTCAGCAACCCAGTCTCCAAACTCTGCTCTCTGTAACAGCCCTTCTGTTCCCTGTCTTCAACCTCTGCTCTCTGTAACAGCCTTCTACACCCCAGTCTCCAAACTCTGCTCTCTGCATCAGTCCTTCTGCACCCCAGTATCCAAACTCTGCTCTCTTTAAGAGTCTTTCTGCATCTCAGTCTCCTACCTCTACTCTCTGCAACAGTTCTTCTGCACACCAGTCTCCAACGTCTGCACTCTGAAACAGTTCTTCTCCACTCCAGTCTCCAACCTCTGCTCTCTGTAACAGTCCTCCTGTATTGCACTCTCTAAACACTGCTGTCTGTAATGGTCCTTCTGCACCTCAGTCCCCAACCTCTGCTTTCTGTATCAGTCCTTCTGCACCCAATTTTCCAACCTCTGCTATCTACAACAGTCTACTGCACCTCAGTCTCCAAATTTTACTTTCTGCAAAAGTCTTTCTGCACCCATGTCACCAACACCTGCTCCCTGCAACAGTCCTTCTTCACCCCAGTTTCCAACCTCTGCTATCTGCAACAGTCCTTCTGCACACCAGTCTCCAAACTCTGCTCTCTGTAACAGTCCTTCTGCACCTCAGTCTCCAAATTCTGCTCTCTGCAACAGTCCTTCTGCACCCAAGTCTCTAACCTATGCTCTCTGCAACAGTCATTCTACACCCCAGTCTTCAACCTCTGCTCTGTGTATCAGTCCTTCTGCACCCCAGTCTCCAACCTCTGCTCTCTGTAACAGTCCTTCTGCACTATATTCTCCAAACTCTGCTCTCTGTTACAGTCTTTGTATACCGCAGTCTCCAACATCTGTTCTTTGTAACGGTCCCTCTGCACCCCAATTTCTAACCTCTGCTTTCTGTAACAGTCCTTTTGCACCTCAGTCACAAAACTCTGCTCTCTGTAACCGTCCTTCTGCACCTCAGTCTTCTTCCTCTTCTCTCTGTAAAAGTCCTTCTGCACCTCAGTCTGAAACCTCTGCTCCCTTCACGATCCTTCTGCAACCCAGTCTACAACCACTGCTCTCTGTAACAGTCGTCCTGCACCTCAGTCACCAACCTCTGCTCTCTGTAAAATCCTTCTGCAACCCAGCCTCAAAACTCTGCTCTCTATAACAGTCCTTCTGCAACCCAGCCTCAAAAGTCTGCTCTCTATAACAGTTCTTGTGCACCCCTGTCTCAAAACTCTGCTCTCTAAAACAGTCCTTCTGCACAACAGTCTCCAACCTCTGCTCTCTTTAACGGTCCTTCTGCACCCCAGGCTCCCACCTCAGCTTTTTGTATCATAATTCTTCAAACCAATCTCCAACTTCTACTCGGTCTAACAGTCCTTCTTCATCTCAGTCTCCAAACTCTGCTCTCTGCAACAGCCCTTCTGCTCCCAAGACTCCAAACTTTGCTTTCTGCAACATTCCTTCTGCACCCCAGTCTCCCACCTCTGCTCTCTGTAACAGTCTTTCTGCACCCCATTCTCCCACCTCTGCTCTCTGTAATGGTATTTCTGCAGCCCAGTCTCCAGCTCTACACCTCTACACTCTTCAACGATCCTTCTGCACCTCACTCTTCAAACTCTGCTCTCTGTAACAGTTTTTCTGCACCTCAGTCTTCAACCTCTGCTCTTTTCAACCATCCTTCTGAACCCCAGTCTCCAACCTCTGCTCTCTGCAACAATCGTTCTGCACCCCAGTCTCCAACGTCTCCTCCCCTTAACACTCCTTCTGCACCCCTGTCTCCAACCTCTGTTCTCTGTAAGGTCCTTCTGCACCCACGTTTCCAAACTCTGCTCTCTCTAACATTTCTTCTCCAACCCAGTCTCCAACGTCTGCTTTTTTCAGCGGTCCTGCTGCAACCCAGTCTCCAACCTCTGTTCTCTGAAACAGTCTTTCTTCTCCCCAATTTCCAATCTCTGCTCTCTGTAACAGTCCTTCTTTTCCGCAGTCTCCAACTTCTGCACTCTGTAATGGTCTTTCTGCACCCTAGTCTCCAAACTCTGCTTTCTGTATCAGTCTTTCTGAACCCCAGTCTCCAAACTCTGCTCTCTGTAACAGGCCTTCTGCACCCCAGTCTCCAACCTTTGCTCTCTGCAACAGTCCTTCTGCACCCCAGTCTTCAACTTCTGTTCTCTGTAACAATCCTTCTGCACCTCAGTTTCCAAACTCTGACCTCTGCAATAGTCCTTCTGCACCCCAGTCTCTAACCTCTGCTGTCTGCAACCATCCTTTTGCACCCTTGTCTCCAAACTCTTCTCTCTGCAAAAGTATTTCTGAACCCCAGTCTGCAACCTCTGCTCTCTGCAACAGTCCTTTTGCACCTCAGTCTGAAAACTCTGCTCTCCGCAATGATCCTTGTGCACCCCAGTCTTCAAACTCTGCTTTATGTAACAGTCCTTCTGCACCTCAGTCTCCAACTTCTGCTCTCTGCAACAGTTCTTCTGCACCCCAGTCTTTAAAATCTACTCTCTGAAAGAGTCCTTCTACACCCCTGTCTAAATGCAAAAGAATGAGACCTGAACTATTGCTCACCCTGTAAAAAATCAACTCAAAATTTATTAAAGACCCAGGCACTAGACCAGAAATTATGCAGTTTCTAGAAAAAAACAAAGTCAATACTCCAACCTACAGGAAGAGGCAATTACTTTCTCAATAGGATGCCAAAGCAGAGGAGATAACACCAAAAGTTAGCTAATAGGATGGCATAAAATTAAGAAGGTTCTGCACAGCAAAGGAGACAATTAGAATATGAAGAGATAACCTACGGAAAGGGAGAAAATCTTTATGAGGGGCTATTTTAAAAGAGGATGAATATTCAGAATATTAATAAAGAACTCAAAAAACTTAACATCAAACCCACAATTATTAAATAACCCAATTATCAAATAACCCAATTATCAAATGAGAAACTAAATGAACTAAACAAACATGTCTTAGAAGAAAATATGTGAGTGGCCAACAAATATATGAAAATACTTGCAAGTCAAGACTACCCTGAGATTTCATCTCACTTCAGTGACAAAGGCAACCACCAAGAATACACACAAAAATGAGTGTGACTAGGAGAGAATTGGAAAGAAAGGAGCACTCTCACCCTGTTGATGGGCATGTAAATCAGCACAACCACCACTGAAATCGGGATAGAGGCTCCTCAGGAGTAGCCACCACCCTGCGATCCAGCTCTACCTCTGCTTGGTATTTATCACAGCGGATCGAAGTCATCATACTATAATGACACATACATGCCCATTAACCAGCCGAGGTGACATCAGTGGACGAAAGGATAAAAATAATCTGGTATATGCACAATGGAATTTCATTCAGCCATAAAGAAGAACGAAATTATGTCATGCTGGAAGATGGATGGATCTTCAGAACATTAAGGGAAATAAGCAACTCAGAAAGTTAAGGGCCGTATGTTTTTCCTCTGTTAAAACTAGAGGAGGAAAAGGAAGGAAAGTTGGGAAGGGAGTCTCATCATGAAAGTTGAAGAAAGATCAGTAGAGTCAAGGCACCAGGGGAGAAGGTGAAGAAAAGGGAAATATTGCAATGATATTGGCCAAAGTTCACGGTTATTTTGTGTGCATGTTCAAATATGTGTAAGAAAATCCCACCCTTATGGACCACTACAATGCACCAATGAAGTGTGAAAAGAAGAGTTTCCCATTACATGGGACAGGCACTATTCTAGGAGGGTGCCCATTTTTTCCCATCTATGAAAACCACGATCATTTACCACTGTCAAAAATCTTTACAGATTCAAATGTTCTGATCACTGCTCCACCACATGTTTTCTTCTACATCAGGGTCCTCTTATTCTCACTGAAATCAGGGAACCCGTTTCAATAATGCCATCTGTTAAAGTCTTCTCAGGCTGCGGAGGACAGCGGCTGCGGGTTTCACAAAGATCTGGTGCTGCCTTCTGAACGCATGTCCACTAGGCCTTGGACAAGGCTGGTGCTCCAGGCCCTCCTCCAGATCTAGCTGTGAGGCTAGGGAAGGGGTCCCATAACACGCCATCCAACAACTTATTTATTTCTGATCACAATGCTCTCCATTATTCCAGGATCATATTGGTCATTGAACTTAAGCAAACACTGAGTCCGGATTTCAGTCCATCAACCAAAGAGAGTCTAATAGCCACTCCCCGTGGCTCAGGAAAATCCTTGGCCCTAACATTTCTGGTGATTAGGACCCTGTGACTACATTCAAGATGATCCAGCATTATGTCCTGACTTCTTTGGTCTAGAAGACTCAAACAAATTCTTTTATATATTCTTAAGGCTCCTATGAACAAAATACAGTAAAATATTTACCTTTTATTTTGGTGTGACCCTTATACTCTCCTGGACTATATTTTATATTCTTACCTGAGTTGTTCTAGGATCAGACCCCAATTAAGAGTCTTGTGACAATGTGGGTGATGGATGAGGATCTTAAAGACAATTGGGCTGGGGATGTGGCTCAAGAAGTAGTGCACTTGCCTGGCACGCATACGGCCTGGGTTCCATCCTCAGCACCACATACCAACAAAGATGTTGTGTCTGCCGTGAACTAGAAAATGAATATTAAAAATTCTCTCTCTCTCTCTCTCTCTCTCTCTCTCTCTCTCTCTATCTATCTATCTATCTATCTATCTATCTATCTTTCTCTCTCTCCCCTCTCCTCTCCTCTCCTCTCCTCTCCTCTCTCACAATCTCTTAAAAAAAAAAAAAGACAACTGCCCCGGTACAGTCATCATAGGATCTTCAATTTAGGGGAAGCTAGTCTCCTTGGGGGAGGAGGGGCTGCTTCTGACAGCAAAGAAGATTAATGGAGATTTCAGGGTTCAAGGATCTGAGATTTGTCTTATTCCACTGTTATTTTGCCATTCTAATTAACAGGGTCTCAATCATTCTTTCATTAATATCCTAATTGACATAATAGAGACCTGGAGAAATTGTGGATTTATAATTTTCTTTGTACTTCTGCAATTTGGAGAATTGGATGTTTTATTCTGAAATTAACCTTTATCAATTTCCAGAGAGAAAATATTTCTGATGATCTGAACCTGACTTGAAGGAGGAATATAATGCTTGAACCTATCATTTTCTTTCTGTAAGTCTCCCACTCCAGTCAGTAACAGCAGTCTGTAGTCATGTTGTAATGTTCATTCCCACCCTGAAGGTCGATGGTGTTATTCCAAAGCTCAGTTTTCCATAGACATTTGATTTCAGGCCACGATAACTTAAAGTCTCTGTTGGGTCATTGCACACCAGGAATTATCAGGTCTCTTTTCCCATGGGCTATGACATCATCAAAATATTCAATTCCCTCAGGTCAGACATCCAACCTACCTCCTCAGATCTGTTATCTAGAACCATCTCTGATGTAAACCACTATTGTAGTCAGTGCCACCGTGGTCAGGTAGAGACGAAGAATGACTCTTGATGTCTTAGGGTAGAGGAAGTTGACACAGAAAAAAGTTATAAAATGGTTGGGAGATCTGGAAGAAAAAAAGGAAAATAGGGAAGGTGACACAACCCCATATATGGAAACCCTAACTTTCCTGGAAAGAGACGCTCATTCCATGCTATTGTAACCCACATTCTGGAACAGCTCTCTAGGAGCCTGCACACACAGCTCCTGGCACCAAGTATATTAGTTCCTGCCTCTACAGGGCTGGTTTGCTGCTGCTGCTATGGGATCCAAAAGAACCCGCTTTATTCCTTCTTTTTCTTTCTCTCTGCCTAGTGTTTGGCTGATCTTCACAGAACCTCCTAAAATGGAGGCCTGCAGGCAGGGGAGTGTGGGAAACGAGGTTCTCGTACTTTCTGTCCCTCTGGGGTGGGGAGAACACAGAAGGACAGAGATGGTGCTGAACACCCACACAAGGTGTCCGACACACTTGAACCTGAAAGTGGGAAAAGGGTGTTTGTGAAAAGAGAGGAGAGAAAGGAGTCTCAGAGATTTTAAAAGCAGGAGTTGGAGTTGAAGCTCCAGATACAGACTCTCTAACCAGGTGCCTACAAGTCCCTTGGAGGCATCTTTTTCAGATACTGTATACTTCAGTTTGACGATTGGTCAAGACTTTGATCATGCAAAGGGATGCACACCCTCCAGCCAGCTTCCTCAGGGCACTCTGGACCTCGTTGCTCCTCAGGCTGTGAATGATGGGGCTCAACAGGGGGCTCACCACACAGAAGAGCACAGAGACCAGGGTGTCCAGGTCCAGCCTTCTCTGGACCTGTCATAGTGGAAGTTGGCTGTTCCATAAAAGACCACCATGACAGTGAGGGGGGACGCACAGGTGAAGGCTTTCCTCCTGCCCTGGGCAGAGTGAATCCCCAGGATGGCTGCAATGATGAGTGCGTAGGAGCCTGCAGTGAAGAGGCAGGGGCTCAGGCCCATGGTGGCACTGACAACGTGGAGCGCAGACTCGTTGAAAGAGGTGTCTGTGCAGGAGAGCTTCAGGAGCAATGGGGTGTCACAGAGAAAGTGGCTGAACTTCTGGGGCCCACACAGAGTGAGTGTGATGGCCAGCAACGTGTGTGTGACAAAATTCACCTGCCCACACAGCCAGGACCCAGTCACCAGGCCAACACGGACCTTCACACTCATGATGACTGGGTACTGAGGAGGACGGCAGGTGGCCACACAGCAGTCATACTGGCCACACAGCCAGTAAGACGCCTTCTGTGCCAGCACTTGTCACCAAGAAGAAGATCTGGGAAAGGAATCCCTCTTAAGAAATGGCCTTCTTCACCCAGAAGAAGTTCACCAGCAGTACTGGGAGGGTGGTGGATGTTTAGTAGACGTCCAAGAAGCTCAAATTGCTGAGCAAAAAGTACATTGGAGTGTGGAGAGCAGTACTGACCGTGGTGGCCACTATTATGAGCATGTTCCCCAGGAGAGTGCTCAGTTAAATGACCAGAAAGAGCAGAAAGAACCAGCCCTGTAGGTTTGAGTGGTTGGAAAATCCCAAGAAGATGAATTCAGTGACAAACGATTGATTGCTCATTTCCAATGTTGTCATAGCTACAAAAGAGAGAAAAAGAGACCATGACGAGAATGGACTGAGAGCACCCCAAACAAGCTTGTTAATCTGCAGCAACATGGCTAATAATATTGTATACAGAGATGGCTGGACTCTGGAACGAGACGTATAGGAGTGACTTTAGAGAGAGCATAACTTCTCACAGACTATTGCGTGGATGCTCTTTTGTAAGAAAAAATGGAGACTTGGTCAAAATGCACAACCAGCTATCAAACCCTGTGACTCATTGAAACTGCAGTATCTCCCTCCTAACACTGTGCTTCACTGTGATGAATTCTTTTTTGTATGTCTGTTATTTCAAGTAATAAGTTTTCATTGTGGAAAAATGAAGAAAATGCAGAAAGTTATTCAGAAGAATAGAACAGGTCACAAAATCAAAGCTCTCTTTTCATTTATTTCATTTTACGTCTATCTATCTTTAAAATATCCAAAGCAAAATTTCCCAATATTGTTGTACTCTATGTAGTTGTTTGCCTTGTAATATTAATTTTCTAACATGAAATTAAGTTAATATCTCCCTTTTTATTGAACATAGAAACCTTACATTCCATTTACTATCATAAATATTGGAATAGAAGCTTTCATACATATATATCTGTGATCATCTCTGATTATTTCTTAAAAGTAAAATTATAAGTCACCTGCTTTTAAATACATTGATCTATTTTTTTTCAGTAGAAACTTTTATTTTTTTAAGTTTTATAAGATACAAGAAATTTTGACAAATGATATATACTTAGGTATTTTTTTTCTTTTGTATTATAAGATTTACCTCACCAAACATTACATTTCCTGAAAAAAAAATGATTGATACAATTACTGTTTTTCTATCATGTTACCCATGCTAATCCGTGATCCATTGTTTTGAACTAAAATTTCTGTTTCTTTTTCAATCTTAAATGAAAAATATTATAGTAAAACAGTAGGCTCTTGGTCCAGATATATGTGGATTGTAATCCATCTGTTGTTTACTAGATGTTGTTTGTTAAAAAGTCAGCTCATCTCTATTCCTCAGTTTGTTCCTTGCTTAGGATATTAATGATGTGTATTTCACAACTGCTGAAAAAAGTTTTGAGATAATATAAGCTATGTGTCTGGCACATTACATTTACTCAATGCCTTTTATCAAGTTAGAAAATGTCTATCCATTTTTTACTAGTAGTTTTTTTTTTGTGTGTGTATGTGTGCTGGGTTTTGAATTCACAGCCTTATGCACACTAAGCATGCACTCTACCACTGGACATTGCCCCTAGTTTCATTTAGTTATAGTTTTTATCATAACTAGATATTGAATTTTCTTATTTTCTTTGCATCTATTGAAATTATATATATTTTTTCTTATTTCGTCTGTTACTATGGAAATTCGGTTGATTGAATTTTTGAATATTGAACCAGCCTTGCATTCTGGGATTGATCTCAATTAACTGTAATGTTATCCTTATTCTATATGGCTGAGTTGAGTTTGTTAATATTGTTCCCTGCTTGCTTTTGAGTATTCTATTTTCGCTGTTCTCCAGAGTTAATCTATTTCTTGAAGAATTCTCAGCTGTATTCTACTGTTATTTTCAGTCAATGCATGTTAGTGGACTAGTGGGAAACAGAGAAGGGATTTCTGATGTTTCCAGGAAGCCCTGCCTTAGGTAATGTAAACTCAGTCACAGGAATATGGCCTTCACAGTGACCCACTTTCTACCAATATGGCTGATCCTAGTTCTTATTCCTCCTGACGTTAGACATTTCAGCCTGTTCCTTTCCATAGCTGCAAAGGTTTTCCGTTGAGTGTTCTAATGTAACAGTTTCTGTTACTCTTGCCCCTGAAGATTACAGCTTTTGTTCTATGCGAAAAATCAGGAAATGGGTCTGGGAGGAGTTTTGGCTGCTGTTGCTGCTCTTTGTCCCTCCACCTATCCAAGAAATGATACCATTAAAGACACTTTCTCAGAATACTTCCCTATATTCCTGGGAGCATTTGGTGGAATCCATGGAGAAAAATAAAAAATATAAACATCTTATGTCTATAAACCTCTGGGTCTTTATGCTCTTAAACCAGTCTATACTTAGTGTTTAGCAATCCATTAACTATTTTTTATTTGAGTTTTTTTATAAATAAACTCCTATGTATCTAGTGGGTTCTCCCATAGTTAAAAAATGCCTGGATTATTTTGGTTACTTATCTCTCCCCAGACTTCGGTTAGTTGTTTGCCTTATAATCTTCATCCCTAATAAAGTCAAGGAAAGTGATTAATTTGCATTTTCTTCTGCTCTTTTTGGTTATTATAATGATGAAAACAACATGCTTTCTAGCTATTTCGATAGATACTCAAGGTGAAATTTGAAGTCTATACACTTACTTTTCAAAAATATATAGTAATTTCTAATTTAGTTAAATATGTAGTTATTCTATTCAAAACAATCCCATTCCTAGCATATTTCCTGTTTAGTTCAAAAGAGTGATCTGAGTGCTAAAACAAGATCAAAATGAAGTGGTCTGTATCTGAAGACGTGCTGTGTTGAAGGTGAGAGAAAATCTCTGAAGCCCTCATGGAGAAGGATATGGAGAACTTTAAAGTCTTAGTTGAAGAGGACACGGTAAAGACAACAAATCAGTTTGGGCAGGCTGGCTAGCTGGTGGGATCACTCAGGAAAACAGGAATATGTGAGGAATAGCAGATGTAGAGGAGGCTTTGGTGGATTTGATTTGAGTAATGTTGAATGTGAGTTATCTGTGGTATAATCACGTGGAAATGCCCTTCACAGACAGCCTAGAACTGCAGGTGTGGATTTGGGAGTCATTGTCTTGAAGGCAACTGTTACAGAAAAATGAGAATATTAAATCTCCCAGGAGAATAGAGAAAGCAGAGAAGGAAATAGAGAAAGTAGAGATTCTTGTGATACTTGGTGTTCACGAAAATTGTAGTAAAAGTTTATCCAGAAATGACTAAAAACACCACACTATCTAGGACAGTTGTAGGTATCACTTTATCTAAATAATTTCCCTAAACAAGAGGTTATTTTATTAGCATTGATTTACAATAAATCAACTTTGAAATGGAGCTGGAAGCTACATGTACTTGACATTTATTACGTTCTCTGTTTTCTCTATCAACTACCTGGATGAACTTCAAGTCATTTAGAAGTCAGTGACATTCAATATGACAATCTCTTTTATAGGTAGATATCTAGATGTTTTCAGGAAAAGAAATAAAATTCCACATAGAAGGCACTTCCAGCAGATTTTACTATGTGAAATTGGTACATGGTCTGTGGATGTGTAAAAGGGAAAACTAAACGTAAATGTTCAGGGATTTAAAACTACAATCTCTGAAGTTGTGCATACTGCTATTGTATAGGTCTTAAATATAAAGGTCACTTCAGGAGGGACAATTTCATGGGGCATTAAAAAAATCTCACAATTTATGTTTATATAATTTTATCTACATATAAGTTGTTCCTTGGTTTTACTGGCTAATTTTTTGTAGGTCTTTATTAATTTAGGGCATTAGATTGAATCATCATATGGTAACCATTAGAATCCATTATTAACAATCATAACTCATGAATGACACTTTGTGACACAATATGTACTTGCTCCTTAGAATTTATATAATGCAGCATAGGAATTAGATCAACTTAATAGTAAACCCTCTGCTCTGCAATAATAATAACCATAATCATCATAATCATCTAGGGCATATTTCATAGAAAATTAATTTGAGTGTGAATCTTCTTAGATTGATTCAATACACATAAATGCCTGACTTTAATAACCTTGTTTAATGTAGTTTAAAAGTGGCATGTTTTCTGTGGAAATTAGATTGAATTTCGGATAATCCATTCTATCAAAACTCAGAAAATTTCTTTGAAAAGATTAATTTTTACATACCTTAATTCAATCAGGATTTTTCAAATTGAGTAACGAATAGAGACACACATTAGATAAAAACACCTAACATTTATTAAATGCCTATAAGACTTTTACATGCATTAACTCATTTGGTTTACACAACAACCTATAAGATAACCAATTATCCCCAGTTTACAGAAAAAAGAATTGTAATTAATGCACAATATATTAATGCAAGTAGGGAAACATCAATAAATTAGGACTAATTTAGTCCTAAGCCAGATCTACTAAGAAACCCAAAAAGGATAAGATCTGATCCCTGTCCTGTTGTGCCCCTCCCCTGACTCAGGCAATGGCAAGGCCCTACTGAGGTGGATGGCGCAAGGCATCCATCCTCTGGAGGAGCACAGTATGTTTCTGGGAATGGGCTGATTTGTTTTTGTATTCCTTTAATAAGTATAGTTCTGATTTCTCATATGACCATTAAATATAAAGGAAAAATCATGACTTTCCCAATTAATGCAACTATTTCTAAAGCATAGATCTGTTTGCTCTAAATGCAATGATTCAGCTGTGGAGTGTAAATTGTTAATGTCTAAAGAAAAACTCCCTGTATTCCTGTCAAGGAAGTTTTTGAGAAATTAAATTAAAATCTAGAGAAGGAAAATTAATGTTAACAAGATAGATTGGTGCTTAGTAATGGGCAACTTGTTCTTGTTCCTGTGCACAAAGGTTTGTGCTCTTAATTTTTTTTGATTAAAAGTAATAACAAATCAACTACTTGCCGTAACCATGGCACCGGTTCCAGTCAGTAAGTCAAGAAAGAATAGTCAAGGTATAGGCCAATAGTTTGGGACATTTGTAACTATTATTAAAAGTTAACTAAGCAGAAACAGCTCAAAGCAAAACTCGAACTGAAAGTACAAATGCTTGCTTATGCATAAGCCAAGATACATTCTTCTATTCTAATTGTTGCTACGTAATATTTTGTTTTGTTTTAATAATGATTCCTGTTTTGTAACCACAAAGTACTGTAAGCCTGCCAAAATGAAAAGTATATATGATCAACTTCACAAGTAAAGATTGGGATCAACACCTTCACTTTGGTGTCTGTGTTGTTTCTCCACCCCCTCTTTTGCCGACTCCTCACCATCCGTTCGTCTCCTGAGACCCCCTGTTGGAGCTGGTCTCCGACACTGTCCTTCAACCAACTTACAATCTAATGGGAAGATGAACTCAATATGTGCAGGAAACTTGGTAACAATTCTATGTAATCTACAAATTATCATTATTTTCCCTTAGTGTTTCCTTGGGCAGCTCTGGGAATGGAGCACTTAATACTTGTCAAAGCCCCTCATTCGATCTTGAATATGCGCTTTTCCAGGTCCCAGTTGGGCCTCTTAATTGTGTAGTAAACACTAGGGCAACACCTTGTGTAAATGTGCACTCAGTAAAGGTTTTAAGAATGAAGAAGGTCGGTCAAGTACATCCATGGAGCAGAGTTTTTAAAAGATTCTTTAAAGACGGTACTGTGTGGGACCTAAAGGATCTAACAGAGACTTCACAGAGGCGAGAGGACATTTCTGTTCAGTGGTTCTGGTGCAGATATCTTGCTGAGAAAAATAAAGCCTCTGTGGGCATAAGTGAGGCAGCATAGCCCAGTGGCTTCTGAAAAAGTCAGTGTCTCCTGTCTCTTAAACATATCCCTTATGGAGACCATCGGCAGTTCCCACAGAACAAGCAGCTCTGCATCTTTCTTTCTTAATCAGTCATCTCAAAGTCAGGTGAACGAGAATGAAGTCACTTATGAGTGACCCCAAAATATAATATTTCTAAAGGAGGGGGGTTGTGTATGAAGTAGATTATTCACAAGCTTCAGGGATTTATTACAGTGAATAAATTGCTTGCAACTCCCCTCCCCAAGCATCCATGTGTTGTAAGATAAAGATGAAAACCCCTACTTAGTTAATGAATACGTTTCTAAACATAACTTCTTCTATAATAATGATTTTTATTTAAACAGATATTTTTGTAGGTCTATTGTTATGCTATATTGTCTCAAAATGGGAATGTGTCCCTATACTTTCTCTCTAAAAATTATTCCTTTTTGTCCTGCTCATCAAAAGCAGAGGATTAACACTTAGCATTATCTATTGTTTACCATAAGTAATTTTCCACAAACATTATCTCATTTAAAGAATTTTGCATCCCAGGGTTTCTGGTTATGTTTTGGGTTTTCTTCCAGTACTGGAGACATCATGCTAAATCCCTCAGGTTTTGTGATAACCTCTAAAGTTATTTCTACTCTGGCAATACAAGTAGTATTGTGGAAACTTAGACACACATAGAAAAGGTGCTATGATAGGTCATTACATAAATGCCATCAAAATGGTAATGAAAATATGTACAATGTTCTGTAATATGTTATTAAGGTGTAGGTATATCCTGATTCTGGGATAGTGTTTTTGAAAATTGTGATGGTAAATAAACTACTTACCAGAAACTCTCACAGAGAGGCGTAGAATTCTGGTTTTGGTGTGGCCCTTTCTGCTCTCCATACTAGCACCTGGGCTGCAAAGGAAGCTCTTGGTAAAACTAGCTATTGGTCTCCATTACAACAAAACGGACCTGTTATTCTGAAAGTTCCCTGTCGCATATCTGTGGCCTCATGAAGAAGTCAAAATCCTCTGATCTCTCACAATTCATTTTCTTGTGATGGATATTTATAGAGGTCTGGGGCTTACTTGTTGAGTATATGCATCGAGCCTTTCCTCTGCAGCTGCTCTGGTACTCCTCAGTGTGCAAACACAACTCAAGGGCAATGGCTTGAGTTCAACTGCAACAATGGAGAGCAGTTAATTCGGTGTTGGATTAATTAATGTCTTGGCAATAACCTGTTCCCAGCATGCAGCGATAAGATCAGCGTCCTCTCTCTTCTGGGATGTGGGTGAGCGAAGTTCAGAGTGAGATTTCTACTAAGAAGTTGTGGGTGGCTGAAACCTCAAGACTGCCTTTCCTTCCTGCTAGGGAGAGAAGGGGTCAGGGTGGGTGTACACTTATTGGGATGGATTTCGCACGGCATATGAAGTTTTTCCTTCATGTTACATACTTTGCCAGATGGGCAGATATCAGAAGCTACAATATTAAAAGCATCACCACTATCTTCAGCTGATCCACTCCTGCTAAGGGCTGATCCCTTACCAAATCCTGTATGACTTCGTGCCCCTTAATTTTATGATCCTGCTGATGCTCATGACCTGGTGAAGAAATTGTTTGCTATGGAGTTTAAAAGTAGGGAAAAAAAGACTCATCAAACAGCTCTTTCGGGCACAGATAGAGAAAAGACAACAAGCTTGAAAGTCTTGTAGTATTTTACTGCACAAAAATAAAAATAAAAGTATTAGATAAAGAGGTAAGTCTCTAAAACTTAAAATTTCCCATAATACAATGGGGTTTTTCTCATGCTTAGAAGAGACACATTAACAGTACTCCTAAAAGATTTTAGAATTATTGGCCATCAGGAAAGGCAAAGCTAAAGCACATTTGATGAAGCACTTCACACATTCAAAGGTCGTCACAATAAAATGAATGATAATGATGTGTTGTTAAGGGAGTGCGGAAATCAGAAGCTTTATTCAGCACTCTTAATAATAAGGTAAGCTGGTTCCACTGGTCTGAAAATGATCTGGAACTTTTTCAGAAAGTTAAATATGGAGTTAACGATCCACCTCTTCCACTCCTACTTACAATCTCAAGATAAATAAAACAGTTGTCCACCAATGATTTGTACATGAATGTTCATATAATGTTCATATTATATATAATATTCATATTATATATACGAATCTTATTCATATTAGTCAAAAAGTGAAAATGACCAGGCAGGTCTGAAATCTAGCTACTCAAGAAGCTGAGGCAGGAGGATCACAAATTCAGGGACAACCTGAGCAAATTTGCAAGACCCTGTCTCAAAACAAAATTTTTAAAAGGGTTGGGCTTTGGCTTAGTGGTAGAATATTTTTTAATGTGCAGGCGGCTCTGGGTTCAATCTGCAGAACGACACCCACACAGACACAAAGTAAAAATTACTATGCAGTGGGAAATGAACAAAAAAATGTGGCATTTTCATAAGATTAAAATCAGTCACAATAAGGAGGAATAAACTAAAATACTTATACAAGCTACAATATAACTGAAAATTACAAACATCCTAAGTGAAAAGAGTCAGATCCAAAAGGCATATATGGTATTACTTCATTAAAAATATCCACAGAAACTCGAGTGTATATATGGGTCTTTCCACATGTGAAGGAGAAACACAGAAATGGTGTTTATTTAAAACTTAGAATCAAGATCCATTAGGAAAATGCAAGTCAAAGTCACATTGCACATAGCACTTCACATTCTCTAGTGTTGGCTAGAGCTGCAATATTGGGGGAAAGGAGATTGACTGCTTTGGGTATAGACTTTTTTTTGGAGAGAAAAGTAATAAAAATATTCTGAAATACCTGTGGATTAGAGAACCCAGGTGAGGTCACAATGTGTCACATACTTAGCACAGTGTGTTTCCCCTGGTTGGAGGGGCACCACAGTGGTCATGAAACACTGTGTACGGAGAGAGCGCTCTTGTAATTGCTGCTGAAGAGTTCACATATTTTTACAACTAAGACATTTTCTAGAATGAAACCATCATCTAGTTCTAATCACACTATACAGTCTGTCTCCCAGCCAGCTTCCTCAGGGAACTCTGGACCTCGTTGCTTCTCAGGCTGTGAATGATGGGCTTCAACATGAGGGTCACCACACAGAAGAGGACAGAGACAAGGGTGTCCGTGTCCAGCCTTCTCTGGGCCTGTTATAGTGGAAGTTGGCTGTTCCATAGAAGACCACCACGACAGTGAGGAAGGATGCACAGGTGGAGAAGGCCTTCCTCCTGCCCTGGGCAGAGGGAA
Source organism: Ictidomys tridecemlineatus (assembly GCF_052094955.1). NCBI lineage: Eukaryota > Metazoa > Chordata > Mammalia > Rodentia > Sciuridae > Ictidomys > Ictidomys tridecemlineatus. Next base: position 29,716 of record NW_027523009.1, on the reverse strand, counting down.
TTCGCAGGATGGCCACCATGATGAGTGCATAGGAGCCTGCAGTGAAGAGGAAGGGGCTCAGGCCCATGGTGGCACTGACAACTTGGAGCGCAGACTCGTTGACAGAGGTGTCTGAGCAGGAGATCTTCAGGAGCAATGGGGTGTCACAGAGAAAGTGGCTGATCTGGTGGGGCCCACACAGAGTGAGTGTGATGGCCAGCACCGTGTGTGTGACCATATTCACCAGCCGACACAGCCAGGACTCAGTCACCAGGCCAACACAGACCTTCACACTCATGATAACTGGGTACTGAGGAGGACGGCAGGTGGCCACATAGCAGTCATAATGGCCACATAGCCAGTAAGAAGCCTTCTGTGCCAGCACTTGTCACCAAGAAGAAGATCTGGGAAAGGCAACCCTCATAAAAAATGGCCGTCTTCTCCCAGAAGAAGTTCACCAGCAGTACTGGGAGGGTGGTGGATGTGTAGCAGACGTCCAAGAAGCTCAAATTGTTAAGGAAAAAGTACATTGGAGTGTGGAGAGCAGGACTGACCCTGGTGGTCACTATTATGAGCGTGTTCCCCAGAAGAGTTGTCAGGTAAATGACCAGAGATAGCAGGAAGAACCAGCCCTGTAGGTTGAAGTTGTTGGAAAATTTCAAGAAGATGAATTCAGTGACAAATGATTGATTGCTCATTTCCAATGTTGTCATAGCTACCAAACAGGGAAATAGAGACCATGATGAGAATGGACTGGGAGCACCCCAAACAGGCTTGTTAATCTGCAGCAACATGGCAAATAATATCGAATGAAAAGCAGCCTGAAGACTGATAACGTGTGGGACTGGTCTCAGGAAATCAGACCCATGGAGCCGCACACATTTGCAGGGGTGATGGTGGGTGGGAGTAACCAGAGAATTGCTAGAAGCCAACAGAAAGCCATTTGACCTCATGGTGTGAAGTCATTTTTCACTGTCTCAGTAATCTCTGTCTCCTGTTGTCCTTCTATGTAAACATAGGATTTTTGGAGAAGTTCATTTTCATTGCAAATGTTAATAAAAAAATTTACAAAGCAGAGTCATCATCTGCAGAAGCATTCCGTGTTGCCTTCAGTGTTTTCCAATGTAGATTTTTTCTTATTCAACAACAATCTTGATCTCTGTGTTTGGAAAGGCAGAAGTTAACTATTCCTGTACAATGCTGAAATAATAAGGGCCAGAGCAAAGTACAGGAAAAAAGTTGATGAAGTGGGGTTGGACTGGCTATCTTAAGTATACAGGGAAGATCAGTGGAGTAGAATGAGAATGAGAGGGCGGAGAGGTTTGGGAAGGGAGGAAATGTGAAAGGACTTACGCAGATCATGTTATGTGCACATGGAAGTCTACCACAGAGGACTGCACCTGTATGTATATGTAGAAAGCACCAGTCAGAAATTAACAGATAAATGACCCAAAGAAAGATCAGTACAAAAAGGAGAATGGGGGCGGGAAGAGGAGGGAGACGGAGGGTGGGGAATGAATGGAGTAAATCAGATTCCATGCACGTAGGATCTTTTCCAAATCAACCCAACTTCTATGTATAACTATTATGCTCTAATAAAAAAATTAAGAAGACGACATGATCCTATCAGCAAAGAGTGAGATTTGAATTCTTCTTGACCTACTTGTATACCTTTAATTTCTTTCTTTTGTCCAATGACTCTGGCAATTTCAAGAATGAAGTTGAATAGAAGTGGTGAAAGAGGGGGCACCCTGTCTTCTTCCAGTTTTTAGAGTGAATGCTTTCAACCTTTCTCTACTTAGAATGATGCTGCCTTGGGTTTAGCATAGATAGCTTTTAAAATGCTTTTACAAAGTTCCTTCTGTCCCTAGTGTTTCTACTGTTTTGACAGGTAGGGGTGCTATATTTTGTTAAATTCTTTTACTGCATCTATTGAGATGATCAATAAGCTTACATCTCTCTTAAATTAACTTAATCTCTCCCCTTTGGCTAAACATTCAGATAATCTCCAGTCCTATAAATATTTTAATGAACATTTTCCTACATAAACATATGTGACCATTTCGAATTATCTCTTCAGAATAAAATTTAAATCTGACATAAAAGAATTTGTTGTGAAGTTTCTATTTAAAACTAGCTCATGGGAGACATTATATTAAGTGAAATAAGCCAGACACATAAAGAGAAATATCAGTTTTTCACTTCTAAGTGGAAGCTAAAAAGTTGATCTTAGAGAAGTAGGGAGTAGAGCGGTGGTTATTGGAGCCTGGGAGAGAATCACAAAAATCATTGTGAGTCTGATTTCTCAAAGACACATGTGAAGGACTGCCTGAGTGTGGTCTTTAAAAAAAATTAAGAGTGGACTTCTAACAGGGTCCTCAGAAAATCTCTCTTCTCTCCTCAGTTGGCAGCAGGAGGTCCATGGGTCTGGCTGCCCAGGAGCTAGCTGTGGTGTGCAAATGGGCAGGACCAAGACGGCTGGAGAATCTCAATAGTCACTAGTAGACTGCATTCTAGGTGAGGGAAGGCTGGAAACAGGCCATCTAGAAGAAAATGTCTTGAGCTCTGAAAATGACAGAATCTGTGGATTTAGGAAACGGTTGTGGGTCCAATCCACTCATAACACCTACTTCCTGGGTCAGTCCACGGTTGCCACAGTTACCACAGGCCTGGCCAGAACAACCAGGAGGGGGAGATGCACTCTGGCCTCCTGGCTTGGAGGTTTGGTCTGGGGTCAGCTGACCAATTCCTGCCGGCCTGAGATGAGGTGGGATGCCAAGGTAGAAGGGAACAAGAGGGAAAGCATTCCTAGCTCATGGCAGCCAGAAGGTTGGGGCGGGGTAGGGGATGGAAGGACACAGTTCGCAGGGGACAAGATGTGATTCCCCAGGGCATGTCCCCGGCCACACTCCACCTGCCCACACTCCTCTCAGTACAGTGGGCCTTTCAGATAATTTACCCACAAAATGGATGGATCCACAGATTACGTCACAAATCTCACAGTCTAATCATTTCACCTCTGAACACTGCTACTGTGGCTGACCCTGAGCTTTTGGTGGGGGGATACCTTATTTCTGAGCCATAATAGTACCTCCAGTCCATGTGCTTTGGTTAGAATTCCTTCATGTAGTCTGGGAGAGTAATCGGGTGCCAACAAGATTAAGAGAAAATATCTGGTAACTGAAGATGTGACATTTGGAGCTTGGGGAAAAGCTCTGAAGAGGAGCCCTGGGTAAAGCACGTTAAAGTCCTGGTGACGAGGACACAAGAGGGCATCTGGTCTGTGGGGTAGCTGAGTGGCAGTGGGATCACTCATTAAAACATAAAAAAAATGAGAAGGAGCGTGTCTGGGGAGAGGAAAGGAGGAAAGGAGGTTGGGCATGGAGTCTTGGTACCTGCGGGGTCTCCCCGAGAAGATTCCAGGAGGCAGCAGGACAGGTTTTCAGGAGACAGGCCTGGGAGTCATGGCTTAGAGTGACTGTGGAAGTCACAGGTGCTCATAAAGCCAAAAAAGAGCAGGGTGAGGAGAGAGGGCCTGATGGACTGTGCGGAAAAAAAAGTGTCCAGAAGGGGGCTCACCAGCTATCAGCAATCATTCTGCACAACAGTGTCAAAGATCTGCTCTCTGTACCAGGCCTTCTGCACCCCAGTCTAAAACCTCTGCTCTCTATACCAGTACTTCTGAACCCCAGTCTACAACCTCTGCTCCCTGCAACAATCCTTCTCCAACCCAGTCTTCACGTTCTGCTCTCTGAAACACTCTTTCTGCACCCCAGTCTCAAACATCTGCTCTCTGCAACTGTCATTCTGCACCTCAGTCTGAAAACTCTGCTCTCTGCAACAATCATTCTGAACCCCAGTCTCCAATCTCTGCTCCCTGCAAGAAAATTTCTGAACCCCAGTCTCCAAGTTCTGCTGTCTTAAAGAGTCTTTCTGCACCCCACTCTCGAAAATCTGCTCTCTGCAACAGTCTTTCTGCACCTAACTCTGAAAACTCTGCTCTCTGCAACAATCATTAAGCAACCCAGTCTCCAACCTCTGCTGTCTGTAACAGTCCTTCTCCACCTCAGTCTCCAAACTCTGCTCTCTATAATATCGTTCTGCACACCAGTCTCCAAACTGTGATATCTGTAACAGGCCTTCTGCACCCCAGTGTCCAACCTCTGCTCCCTGCAAGAATCCTTCTGAACTCCAGTCTCCAAGTTCTGCTCTCTGAAAGAGTCCTTCTGCACCCCACTCTCTAACATCTGCTCTCTGCAACAGTCCTTCTGCACCTAAGTCTGAAAACTCTGCTCTCTGCAACAATCATTCTGCAACCAAGTCTCCAAACTCTGCTCTCGGTAACAGTCTTTCTTCACCTCAGTCTCCAAACTCTGCTCTCTATAATATCCTATTGCACATCAGTCTACAAATTGTGATATCTGTAACAGTCCTTCTGCACCCCAGTCTCCAACCTCTGCTCTCTGTTACAGGCCTTCAGCACCCCAGTCTCCAACCTCTGCTCTCTGTAACACGCCTTCTTCACCCCAGTCTCCAACCTCTTTGCTCTGAAACGATCACTCTGCACCTCAGTCTCCAAACTCTGCTCTCTGCAAAAGTCTTTCTGCACCTATGCTCTCTGTAAGATCCTTCTGCACCCCAGTCTCCTAACTCTGCTGTCTGTAACAGTCTTTCTGCACCTCAGTATCCAACGTCTGCTCTCTGTAACAAAACTTCTGCACCCCAGTCTCCAAACTCTGCTCTCTATAACAGTCCTTGTATACTTCAGTCTCCAAACTCTGCTCTCTGTAACGGTCCTTCCACATGCCAGTCTCCAAACTCGGCTTTGTGTATCAGTCGTTCTGCAACCCAGTCTCCAAACTCTGTTCTCTGTAACAGTCCTTCTGTACGTCATTCTCCAACCTCTGCTCTCTGTAACAGTCCTTGTGCACCCCAGTCACAAATCTATGCTCTCTGCAACATTTCTTCTACACCCCAGTATCCAACCTATGCTCTCTGTAACTGTCCTTCTGGACCCCCGTCTCCAACCTCTGCTCTCTTTAAGATCTTTCTTCACCTCAGTCTCCAACCTCTGCTCTCTGCAACGATACTTCTGCACCCCAGGCTTCTAAATCTGCTCTCTGTAACAGTCCTTCTGCACCTCAGTCTCTAACCTCTGCTCTCTGTTAAAATCTTTCTGCAATTCAATCTCCAACCTCTTCTCTCTGTAACAGTCCTTCTGCAACTCAGTATCCAACCTCTCCTCTCTGTAATGATTTTTCTGCACCTCAGTCTCCAACCAGTGCTCTCTGTAACAGGCCTTCAGCACTGCAGTCTCCAACCTCGGCTCTCTGTAACAGTTCTTATGCAACCCAGTCTTCAAGCTCTACTCTCTGTTACAGTCCTGCTGCACCCGAATCAAAACTCTGCACTCTGTAACAATCCTTCTGAAGCCCAGTCTGAAAACTTTGCTCCCTTTAACAGTTCTTCTGAACTAGAATCTCCAAACTCTGCTCTCTGTAACACTCCTTATGCCACCAAGTCTTCATCCTCTGCTCTTTTGAAGAATCGTTCTGCACCTCAGTCTCCAACCTCTGCTCTCTGTAACTATTCTTCTTCACCTTAGTCTCCACCCTCTGCTCTCTGCAATGGTCCTTCTGCACCCTAGTCTCCAAATTCTGCTCTTTGTAACAGTCCTTCTGTACCGCAGTCACCAACCTCTTCTTTCTGTAACGGTCCTTCTGCACCACAACTGCCAAACTCTTCTTTCTATAATAGTGCTTCTGCACCTCAGACTTCAAATTATGCTCTCTGTAACAGTCCATCTGCACCTCAGTCTGAAATCTCTGCTCTCTGCAATGATCCTTCTGTACCCCAGTCTATGAACTGTTCTATCTGTGACAGTTCTTTTGCACCCCAGTCTCCAACCTCTGGTCTCGGTAACAGTTCTTATGCAGCTCAGTCTCCAACCTATGCTCTCTGTAAGATACTTGTGCACACCAGTCTACAACATCTGCTCTCTGCAATGATCCTTTAGAACCCCGGTCTCCAAACTCTGCTCCCTGTAACAGTCCTTCTGTACAGCAGTCTCCACCCTCTGCTCTCAGTAACAGTTCTTCTGCACCCCAATCTTCAAACTCTGCTCTCTGTAACACTCCTTCTGCACTCCAGTCTCCACCCTGTGATCTTTGTAACAATTCGTCTGGACATCAGTCTCCAACCTCTGCTCTATAAAACGTTCCTTCTGCTCCTAAGTCTCCAAACACTAATCTCTGTAGAAGTCTTTCTGGACCTCAGTCTCCAAACTCTTCTCTCTGTAAGATCCATCTGAAAACAGTTCTCAAAACTCTGCTCTCTGTAACAGTCTTTCTGCACCACAATCTCCAAAATCTGCTCTCTGTAACAGGCCTACTGCACCCCAGTCTTATAACTCTGCTCTCTTTAATAGGCCTTCTGCTCCCAAGTCTCCGACCTCTGTTCTCTGCAGCGATCCTTCTGCACCCCAGGATCCAACATCTGCTCTCTGCAACAGTATGTCTGCACCTCAGTCTCAAAACGCTGCTCTCTGAAATAATCCTTCTGCACTCCAGTCTTAAACCTCTGCTTTGTAATGCTTCTTCTGCACCTCTGTCTCCAAAATGTTCTCTGTAAGATCCTTCTTCATCCCAGTATCGAAACTGTGCTATCTGTAACAGTCCTTTTGCACCCCAGTCTCCAACCTCTGCTCTCTGCAACAGTCCTTCTGCACCCCAGTCTCCAACCTCTACTCTCTGTAAGATCCTTCTGCACCACAGCCTTTAACCTCTTCTCTCTGTATCAGTTCTTCTGCACCCAGGTCTCCAAACTCTGCTCTCTGCAATATTTCTTCTGCACCCGAGTCTCCAACCTGTGCTCTCTGTAACAGTCCTACTGCACCCCAGATTTTAACATCTGCTCTCTGCAATGATCCTTCTTCTACCCAGTCTCCAAACTCTGCTCTCTGTAAAAGTCCTTTTGTATCGCAGTCTCCAACCTCTTCTCTTTGTAACTGTCCATCTGCTCCCCAATTGCCAACCTCTGCTTTCTGTAACAGTCCTTCTGCACCCCAGTCTCCAAACTCTTCTCTCTTCAACGATCCTTCTGCACCTCAGTCTCCTACCTTTGCTCTCTGTAAAAGTCCTTCTGCACCTCAGTCTCCATTCTTTGCTCTCTGTAATGGTCCTTCTGAACCCCAGTATTCAATCTCTGCTCTTTTTAACAATCCGTCTGCACCTCTGTGTCCAACGTCTGCTCTCTGTAACAGTCCTTCTGCACCCCAGTCTCAAAACTCTGCTCTCTGTAACAGTCCTTCTATACCGCAGTCTAAAAACTCTACTCTCTATAACGGTCCTTCTGTACCCGAAATGCCAACCTCTTCTTTCTGAAACAGTTCTTCTGAACCTCTGACTCCAACCTCTGCTCTCTGTAACAGACCTTCTAAGCCTCAGTCTGAAACCTCTGCTGTCTGCAAAAATCCTTCTAAACCCCAGTCTCCAAACTGTGCTATCTGTAACAATCTTTCTGCACCCCTGTCTCCAAAATCTGCTCTCTGTAACAGGTCTTCTGCAACTCAGTCACCAAAATCTGGTCTGTAACAGGCCTTCTGCAGCCCAGACTCCATCCTCTTTTCTCTGCAACTGTCCTTCTGCACCCCAGTCTCCAAACTCTGCTCTATGTAAGATCCTTCTGCACCCCGTTTTTCAAACTTTGCTCTCTGTAACAGTCATTCTGCACTTCAGTCTCCAACCACATCCCTCTGCAATGGCCCTTCTGCACCCCAGTATCCAACCTCTGTTCTCTGCAGCAGTCATTCTGCACCCCAGTCTCAAACCTCTGCTCTCTGCTACAGTCCTTCTGAACCCCAGTCTCCAACTTCTACTCTCTGCAACATCTCTTCTGCACCCAGTCTTTAAACTGTGCCCTCTGTAACTATCCTACTGCACCCCCGTCTCCAAACTCTGCTCTCTGTAGTGATCCTTCTGCACCTTTGTCTCAAACCTCTGCTGTCTGCAATGATCCTTCTGCACCCCAGTGTCCAACGTCTGTTTTCTGTAACAGTGCTTCTGAACCCAGTCTCCAGCCTCTGCTCTCTGTAACATCCTTCTGCACCCCAGTTTCCAAACTCTGCTCTAGGTGACATTTCTTCTGCACCCCAGTCTCCACCCTTTGCTCTTTGTAACGGTACTTCTGTACCACAGTCTCCAATCAATCTCTGCTCACTGCAACATTTCTTCTGCACCCCAGTCTCCAAACTGTGCTCTCTGTAACTGTCTTTATGACCCCAGTCTCCAACCTCTGCTTTCTGTAACGATCCTTCTGCACCTCAGTCTCCAACCTCTGCTCTCTGCAATGATCCTTCTGCACCTCAGTTTCCAACGTCTGCTCTCTGCAACGATCCCTCTGCACCCAAGTTTTCAACCTCTGCTCTCTGTTACAGTCCTTCTACACTTCAGTCTCCAACCTCTCCTATCTGTACCAATCCTTCTTCACCTCAGTCTCTAACCTCTGCTCTCTTTAACAGTCTTTCTGCACCTCAGTCTCCAAAGTCTACTCTCTGTAACAGTCCTTCTGCACCCTAGTCTCCAACATCTGCTCTCTACAACGGTCCTTCTGCACCAAAGTCTCCAAACTCTGCTCTCTCTAACAGTCTTTCTGTACCACAGTCTCCAACCTCTTCTCTCTATAACTGTCCCTATTGCGAAACTCTGCTTTCTGTAACAGTCCTTCTGCACCTCAGATTTCAAACTCTGCTATCTGTAACAGTCCTTCTGAGCCTCAGTCTGAAACCTCTGCTCTCTGCAACGATCCTTCTGCACCCCAGAAGCCAAAATGTGCTTTGTGTAACAATCGTTCTGCACCCCAGTCTGCTCTCTGTAACAGGTCTTCTGCACCCCAGTCTCCAGACTCTGCTCTTTGTAAAAGGACTTCTGCAACCCAGTCTTCATACTCTACTCTCTGCAACGATCCTTCTGCACCTCAGTCTCCAACCTCTGTTCTCTCAACGATTCTTTTGCACCACAGTTTCCAACCTCTGAACTCTGTAACAGTCCTTATGCACCCCAGTCTCCAACCTCTTTTCGCAGCTACAGTACTTCTGCACCCCAGTCTCCAATCTCTGCTCTCTGCAACACTTCTTCTTCACCCAGGTATCTAACCTGTCCTCTCTGTAACTTTCCTGCTTCACCCCAGTCTCCAACCTCTGCTCTTTGTAGTGATCCTTCTGCACCTCATTCTCCAACCTCTGCTCTCTGCAACGATCCTTCTGCACCCCAGTCTCAATCCTCTGCTCTCTGTAAGAATCCTTTTGCACCCGAGTCTCCAACCTCTCCTTTCAGTAAATGTCCTTCTGAACTTAAGTCTCCAAGTTCTGCAATCTGTAAAAGTCCTTCTGCACCCCAGTCTCAAACCTCTGCACTCAGAAATGATCTTTCTGCACCTTAGTCTCCAACCTCTGCTCTCTTTAATAGTCCTTCTGAACCCAGTCTCCAACATCTGCTCTCTGCAAGGATTCTTCTTATCCACATTCTCCAACCTCTGCTCTCTGCAATGGTCCTTCTACATCCCAGTTAACAAAAATATGCTCTCAGTAACAGTCTTTCTGCACCTCAGTTTCCAAACTCTGCTCTCTGAAACAGTCCTTCTGCACCCCTGCCTCCAACCTCTGCTCTCAGTAACAGTTCTTGTGCAGCCCAATCTCCAAACTCTGCTCTTGTAACACTCCTTCTGCACCTCAGTCTCCACCCTCTACTCTCTGTAAAATTCCTTCTGCACCTCAGTCTCCAACCTCTTCTCTTTCTAAGATTCTTCTGCAACCCATTCTCCAAACGCTGCTCTCTGTAAGAGTCTTCTGCACCCCAGTCTCCAAACTCTGCTCTCTGTAACAGGCCTTCTGCACCCCAGTCGTCAAACTCTGCTCTCTGTAACAGGCTCCTGCACCCCGGTCTCCAACCTGTGCTCTCTGCAAGGATCCTTCTGCACCCCAGTCTCCAAACTCTGCTCTCTGTAACAGTCTTTCTGCACCTCAGGATCCAACATCTGCTCTCTGAAACAGTCCTTCTGCACCTCAGTCTGAAAACTCGGCTCTCTGCAAAAATCCTTCTGCACCCGAGTTTCCAAACTTTGCTCTCTTTAACAGTTCTTCTGAGACTAAGTCCACAAAATGCTTTCTGTAAGATCCTTCTGCAACCCAGTCTCGAAATTGTGGTATCTGTAACAGTCCTTTGGCACCCCAGTCTGTAAAATCTGCTCTCTGTAACAGTCCTTCGGTACCCCAGTCTCCAACCTCTGCTCTCTGTAACAATCCTTCTGCAACTCATTCTCCACCCTCTGCTCTCTGCAACGGTTCTTCTGCACCCCAGTCTCCACACTCTATTCTCTACAACAGTCCTACTGCACCCAAGTCTCCAACCTCTGTTCTCTGCAACAGTCCTTCTGCATCCCAGTCTCCAACCTCTGCTCTCTGCTATAGTACTTCTGCACCCCAGTCTCCAACATCTGCTCTCTGTATCAGTCTTTTTACACCTTAGTCTTCAACCTCTGCTCTCTGCAGCATTCCTTTAACACCCCAGTAACCAAAATCTGCTCTGCGTAACGATCCTTCTGCACCTTAGTTTCCAACCTCTGCTCTCTGCAACGATCCTTCTGCACCCCAGTCTCCAACCTCTGATCTCTGTATCAGTTTTTTTGCACTTCTGTCTCCAACCTCTGCTCTGAGTAGCAGTTTTTCTGCATCCCAATCTCCAAACTCTGCTCTCTGTAACACTCCTTCTGCACCCCAGTCTCCACCCTCTACTCTCTGTAAAAGTCCTTTTGCACCTCAGTCTCCAAACACTGCTCTTTGTAATATCCTTCTGAAACCCATTCTCCAAACGCTGCTCTCTGTAACAGTCTTCTGCACTCCAATGTGCAAAGTCTTCTCTCTGTAACAGGCCTTCTGCACCCCAGTCTCCAACCTGTGCTCTCTGCAACAATCCTTCTGCACCCCAGTCTCCTAACTCTGCTATGTCTTTCAGTCCTTCTGCACCCCAAGATCCAACATCTGCTCTCTGAAACAGTTCTTCTGCACCTAAGTCTGAAAACACGGCTCTCTGCAAAAAGCCTTCTGCACCCGAGTTTCAAAACTTTGCTGTATGTAACAGTCCTTCTGAACCTCTGTATAAAAAATGCTCTCTGTAAGATCCTTTTGATGCCCAGTCGCGAAATTGTGCTATCTTTAACAGTCCTTCTGCACCCCAATCTCCAAACTCTGCTTTCTGTAACAGGCGTTCTGCACCCCAGTCTCCAAACTCTGCTCTCTGCAACAGTCCTTCTAAACCGCAGTCTACAAACTCTGCTCTCTGCTTCAGTATTTCTGCACCCCAGTCTCCAACCTCTGCTCTCTGCAGTATTTCTTCTGCACCCAAGTCTCCAACGTGTACTCTCTGTAACTGTCCTGCTGCACACCAGTCTCCAACCTCTGATCTCTGTAGCGATCCTTCTGCACCTCATTTTGCAACCTCTGCTCTCTGCAACGATCCTTATGCCCTCCAGTCTCCATCCTCTGCTCTCTGTAAGAATTATTTTACACCCCAGTCTCCAACATCTCCTCTTTGTAAAAGTCCTTCTGCACCTCAGTCTCCAAGTTCTGCCATCTGAAACTGTCCTTCTGCACCCCAGTCTTAAACCTCTGCACTCAGATTTGACCTTTCTGAACCTCAGTCTCCAACCTATGCTCTCTTTAATAGTCCTTATGCACCCCAGTCTCCAACATCTGCTCTCTGCAACGATCCTTCTTCTCCCCAGGCTCCAACCTCTGCTCTCTGCAAAGGTCCTTCTACATCCCAGTTTCCAAAATCTTCTCTCTGTAGCAGTCCTTCTGCACCTCAGTCTCGAAACTCTGCTCTCTGTAATGATCTTTCTGAACCTCAGTCTTTAAACTCTGCTCTCTGTAACAGACCTTCTGCACTCCATTCTACAACATCTGCTCTCTGTAACAGTTCTTCTGGTAACCAATCTACAAACTCTGCTCTCTGTAACGCTCTTTCTGCACCCCACTCTCCATCCTCTGCTTTCTGTAGCACTCCTTTTGCACACAGTATCCATCCTCTGCTCTCTGTAAGAATCCTTCTGAACCCCAGTTTCCAACCGCTCCTTGCTGTAACAGTCCTATTGCACCTCAGTCTCCAACCTCTGCTCTCTGTAATTAACCTTCAGCACCTCAGTATCCAACCGCTTATCTCTGTAACAGTCCTTCTAAACCACATTCTTCAACCTATGCTTTCTGGATCAGTCCTTTTGCAAATCAGTATCCTACCTCTGCTCCCTGTAACAATTCTTCTGCACCTGTGAAACTGCTCTGTGAAACAGTCCATCTGCACCCCAGTTTCCAAACTCTGTTCTCAGCAACAGTCCTCTGCACGCTAGTTTCCAACCTCTGCTCTCTGTAACAGTCCTTCTGTACCACAGTCTCAAAACTGTGCTCTCTGTAACGGTCCTTATGCACCCCAGTCTTCAACCTCTGCTCTCTGCAACAGTCCTTTTGCACCCCAGGCTCCAACCTCTGCTGCCTGCAAAAGTTCTTCCACACCCCAGGCTCTAAATTCTGCTATCTGCAACAGTCCATCAGCAGCCCAGTCTTCAACCTCTGCTTTCTGTAACAATCTTTTTGTACCTCAGTCTCCAACCTCTACTCTCTGTAACAGTCCTTCTGCATCTCAGTCTCCAACGTCTGCTCTCTGCAATAGTCCTTAAGCACCGCTGTCTCAAATTCTGGTCCCTGCAACAGTCGTTCTACACCCCAGTCTCAAACCTCTGCTATCTGCAACAGTTTTTCTGCACCTTAGTCTCCAACCTCTGCTCTCTGCAACGAAACTTCGGCACCCCAGTCTCCAACATCTGCTCTCTGCAACAGTCATTCTGCACCTCAGTCTGAAAACTCTGCTCTCTGCAATGATCCTTCTTCAACTAAGTTCCCAAACTCTGATCTCTGCAATGGTCCTTCTGAAACCCAGTATTCAACCTCTGCTCTCTGTAACAATCCTTCTGCACCTCAGTCTCAAACATCTCCTCTCTGAAACAGTCCTTCTGCACCCCAGTCTCTAACATCTGCTCTATGCAACAGTCCTTCTGCACCTCAGTCTCTAACCTTTACTCTCTGTAACAGTCCTTCTGCACCTCAGTCTCCAACATTTGCTCTTTGTAAGATTCTTCTGCAACCCAGTATCAAAACTCTGCCCTCTGTAACAATCCTTCTGAACCACGTCTCAAAACTCTGTTCTCTGTAACAGTCCCTCTGAACACCAGTCTCAATACTCTGCTTTCCACAAAGATCCTTCTTCACCCCAGTCACCTTCCTCTGCTCTCTGCAACAGTCCTTCTTCACCCCAGTCTCAAACCTCTGCTTAATGTAACAGTCCTCCTTTAGTGCACTCTCAAAAATCTGCTCTATGTAACGGTCCTTCGGCACCCAAGTCTCCAATCTCTGCTCTCTGTGACACTCCTTCTGCACCTCAGTCTCCAAACTCTGCTCTCTGCAACAGTCCTTCTGCACCACAGTCTGAAAACTTTGTTCTCTTCAAGGATCCTTCTGCACCCCAGTCTCAAAACTCTGCTCTCTGTAACAGTCCTTCTGCACCCCAGTCTCCAACCTCTGCTCTCTGTAAGAGTGCTTCTTCACCTCAGTCTACAAACTCTGCTCTCTGCAACAGTCCGTCTGCACCTCAGTCTCAAAACTCTGCTTACTGTATCACTCAATCTGGACCACAGTCTCCAAATTCTGCTCTCTGTAAGATCTTTCTGCACTACAGTTTCAAAACTCTGCTCTCTGTAACATTCTTTATTCACCCCAGTCTTTAACCTCTGCCTTCTGCAAGTGTCCTGCGACACCCCAGTCTCCAAACTCTGTCCTCTAAAACAGTCCTTGTGGTAACCAGTCTCCAAATTCTGCTTTACGTAATGGTCTTTCAGCACCCCAGTCTCCAAACTCTTCTTTCTGTATCAGTCCTTTTGAACCTCAGTCTCAAACCTCTGCTCTCTGTATCTATCCTTCTGCACTTCACTCTCCAACCAGTGCTCTCTGTAATATTCCTTTTGCACCCCAGTCTCCAACCTCAGCTCTCGGTAACAGTTTTTCTATACCGCAGTCTCCAACGTCTGGTCTCTGTAACGGTCCTTCTGCACCCCAATTTCCAACCTCTGCTTTCGGTAACAGTCCTTCTGCACCTCAGTCTCCAAACTGTGCTCTGTGTAAAAGTGCTTCTACACCTCAGTCTCCAACCTCTGCTCTCTGTAACAGTACTACAGAACCTCATTCTGACACCTCTGCTCTCTTCACGATCCTTCTGCACCCCAGTCTCCAAACACTGCTCTCTGTCACTGTCCACCTGCACCTCAGTCTCCAACCTCTGCTCTCTGTAAAATCCTTCATCAACCCAGTCCCAAACTCTGCTATCTATAAATGTCCTTCTGCACCCCAGTTTCTAACCTTTCCCGCTGTAACAGGCCTTCTGCACGCCAGTCTCCAAACTCTTCTCTCTGTAGCAGCCTTCTGCACCCCAGTCTCTAATATCTGCTCTTTGCAACGATCCTTCTGCACCCCAGTCTCCAACATCTGCTCTCTGCAATGATCCTACTGCACCTCAGTCTCAAACCTCTAATCTCTGCAACTGTCCTTCTGCACCTCAGTCTCCAAATTCTGCTCTCTGTAAGATCCTTCTGAACCCCTGTATGCAACCTCTGCTCTCTGTGACAGAACTTCTGAATCCGTGTCTCCAACCTCTGCTCTTTGTAACAGTCCTTCTGCACCCCAGTCTCGAAACTCTGCTCTCTCTAACATTCCTTCTGCACCTCAGTCTCTAACCTCTGTTCTATGTAACAGTCCTTCTGCACCCCAGGTTCTAAAATCTGCTCTCTTGAACGATCCTTCTGGAACCCAGTCTCTAATGTCTGCTTTTTGCAACAGTCCTTCTGTACCACAGTCTCCAACCTCTGCTCTCTAAGATCTTTCTGCACTCCAGTTTCCAAACTCTGCTCTCTGTTACATTCTTTCTCCACCCCAGTCTCCAACCTCTGTCCTCTGCAACAGTTTTTCTGCTCCCCTGAATCCGAGATCTGCTCTCTGTAACAGTCCTTCTGTACCGCAGTATCCAACCTCTGCCCTTTGTAACGATCCTTCTACAACCCAGTCTCCATCTCTGCTTTCTGTATCAGTCTGTCTGAACCCCAGTCTCAAGCCTCTGTTCTCTGTATCTTTCCTTCTGCACCTTAGTCTCTAACCTCTGCTCAATGTAAGAGTCCTTCTGCACCCCAGTCTCCAACCTCTGCTCTCGGTAACAGACCTATACCGCAGTCTTCAACCTCTGCTCTCTATAATGGTCTTTCTGCAGCCCAATTTCGAAACTCTGCTTTCTGTAACAGTTCTTCTGCACCTGAGTCTCCAAACTCTCCTCTCTGTAACAGTCTTTCTACACCTCAATCCCCAACCTCTGCTCTCTGTAACAGTCCACCTGCACCTCAGTCTCCAACTTCTGCTCTCTGTAAGATCCTTCAGCAACCCAGTCTCAAAACACTGCTCTGTATAACAGTCCTTCTGCACCTCAGTCTCCAACCACTTTTCTCTGTAACTGGCCTTCTGCATGCCAGTCTCCAATCTCTGCTTTCTGCAACGATACTTCTGCACGCCAGTCTCAAAACTCTGCTCTCTGCAATGATCCTACTGCATCCCAGTCTCCAAACTCTGATCTCTACAATAGTCCTTCTGCACCTCAGTCTTTAAATTCTGCACCCCATTCTCCATAATATGCTCTCTGCAACGATCCTCTGCACCCCAGTCTCCAACCTCTGATCTCTGCAACACTCCATCTGCACCTCAGTCTCCAAATTCTGCTCTTTGTAAGATGCTTCTGCACACCTGTATCCAACCTCTGCTCTCTGTAACAGTCCTTCTGCACCTGAGTCTCCAACCTCTGCTCTCTGTAACAAGACTTTTCCACCCTAGACTAAAACCTCTGCTCTCTACAACAGTCCTTCTGCACACTAGTTACCAACATCTGCTCTCTGCAACAGTCCTTCTGAACCTCAGTCTTAAAACTCTGCTATCTGCAACGACCCTTCGGCACCCAAGTCTTCTACCTCTGGTCTCTGTAACAGTCCTTCTGCACCTCAGTCTCCTAACTCTGCTCTCTGTAAGATCCTTCTGCAACCCAGTCTTTAAACTCTGCGCTTTGTACCTGTTCTTCTGTAAACAGTCTCCTACTCCTGCTATCTGTTACAAGACTTCTGCAACCCAGTCTCCAAACTCTGCTCTTCGTAACAGGCTTTCTGCACCCCAGTCTCCAACCTCTTCTCTCTGCAACAATTATTCTCCACCCCAGTCTCCAACATCTGCTGTCTGCAACAGTCGTTTTGAACCCCAGTCTCCGAATTCTGCTCTCTGTAAGATCCATCTGAACCCCAGTCTCCAAACTATGCTCTCTGTAACAGTCCTTCTACACCCAAATCTCCAAACTCTGCTCGCTGTAACAGTCTATCTGCACCTCAGTCTCCAACCTCTGCTATCTGTAACATTCCTTCTGCACCCCAGTCTCTAAAATCTGCTCTTTGCAACATTCCTTCTGCACCCCAGTCTTCAACATCTGCTCTCTGCAACACTCCTTCTGCACCCCAGTTTCCAAACTCTGCTCTCTGCAACGATCCTTCTGGACCCCAGTTTCCAACCTCTGCTCTCAGTAACAGTCCTTCTGCACCACAGTCTTCAACCTCTGCTCTCTATAAGATCCCTTTGCACTCTAGTTTCCAAACTCTGCTGTCTATAACATTCCTTCTCCACCCCAGTCTTCAACCTCAGCTCTCTGCAACAGTCCTTCTGCTCCCCAGTCTCCGAGATCTGTTTTCTGTAACAGGCCTTCGGTTTTGCAGTCTCCAACCTCTTCTCTTTGTAAAGGTCCTTCTAGACCCCAGTCTCCAACCTCTGCTTTCTGTATCAGTCTGCCTGAACCCCAGTCTCCAAAATCTGTTCTCTGTATCTATCCTTTTCACCTCAGTCTCCAACCTATGCTCTATGTAAGAGTCCTTCTGCACTCCAGTATTCAACCTCTGCTCTCTGTAACAGTCCTTCTACACCCCAGTTTCCAGTCACTGCTCTCTGTAAAAGTCCACCTGTACCTCAGTCTGAAACCTCTGCTCACCACGATTCTTCTGCACCCCAGTCTCCAATTACTGCTCTCTGTAACAATACACCTGCAGCTCAGTCTTTAACCTCTGCTCTCTTTAAGATCTTTCAGCAACTCAGTCTCCAAACACTGCTCTCTATAAAAGTCTTTCTGCACCCCAGTCTCAAACCTCTCATCTCTGTAACAGGCCTTCTGCACAAATGTCTCCAAACTCTGCTCTATGCAATGATCATTCTGCACACCTGTCTCCAACCTCTGCTCTCTGCAATGATTCTACTAGACCCCAATCTCCAACCTCTCATCTCTGAAACAGTTTTTTTGCACCTCAGTCTTCAACCTCTGCTCTCTGTAATAGGCCTTCTGCACCCCAGTCTCCAACCTCTTCTCTCTGCAACGATTCTTCTCCACCCAATTCTCGAACATCTGCTCTCTGCAACTGTCCTTTTGCACCCCAGTCTGAAAACTCTCTGTAACATTCATCTGAACTGCAGTCTCCAACCTCTGCTCTCTGTAACAGTCCTTCTGCACACCAGTCTCTAAAATATGCTCGCTGCAACAGTCCTTTTCCACCCCAGTCTCCAACATCTGCTCAGTGCAACAGTCCTTCTGCACCCCAGTCTCCAAACTCTGCTCTCTGCAACGAACCTTCTGGACCCCAATCTCCAATGTCTGCTCGCTGCAACACTCCATCTGCAATACAGTCTCCAACCTCTGCTCTCTGTAAGATCTTTCTGCACTCCAGTTTTAAAACTCTGCTCTCTATAAAATTTCTTCTAAAACCCAGTCTCAAACCTCTGTCCTCTGCAACAGTCCTTCTGCTCCCCAATCTCCGAGATCTGCTCTCTGTCACAGATGATATGTACCGTAGTTTCCAACCTCTGCTCTCTGTAAAGGTCCTTCTGAAACCCAGTCTCCAACCTCTGCTTTTTGAATCAGTCCTTCTGAACCCCAGTCTCCAAACTATGCTCTTTGTATCTATCCTTCTACACCTCAGTCTTCAACCTGTGCTTTCTGTAACAGTCCTTCTGCACCCCAGTCTCCAACCTCTGAACTCTGTAACAGTCCTTCTATACGGCAGTCTCCAACCTCTGCTCTCTGTAACGGTCCTTCTGCACGTCAGTCTCTAAACTCTGCTCTCTATAACAGTCCTTCTACACCTCAGTCCGAAACCTCTGCTCTCCATGATTCTTCTGCACCCCAGTCTCCAACCACTGCTCCATGTAACAGTCCACCTGCACCTCAGTCTCCAACATCTGCTCTCTGTAAGTTCCTTCAGCAAACCAGTCTCCAAACTCTGCTCTCTGTAAAATGCCTTCTGCACGCCAGTCTCGAAACTCTGCTCTCTATAGCAGGCCTTCTGCACGCCAGTCTCCATACTCTGCTCTTTGTAGCAGGCCTTCTGCACCCAAGTCTCCAAACTCTGCTCTCTGCAATGATCCTTCTGCATCCCAATCTCCAACCTCTGCTCTCTGCAATGATCCTACTGAATCCCATTCTGCAACCTCTGATCTCTGCAACAGTCCTTCTGCACCTCAGTCTTTAAATTATGCTATATGTAAGATCCTTCTACACCCCTGTCTCCCAGCTCTGCTATTTGCAATGATCCTTCTGCACCCCAGTCTACAACCTCTGTTCTATGTAACAGGACTTCTGCACCTCAGTCTCCAACCTCTGCACTCTGCAACAGTCCTTCTGCAACCCAGTCTCTAAATCTGCTCTCTGCAACAGTCTTTCTGTACTGCATTCTCTAAACTCTACTCTCTGTAACATTCTTTCTGCACCCAATCCTAGAGTCTCTGCTTTCTGCATCAGTCCTTCTGCAACCCAGGCTCTAACTTCTGCTCTAAGTGTCCTTTGGCACCTTAGTCTCCAGCCTCTGCTCTCTGCAGCAGTTCTTCTGTACCCCAGTCTCCAACCTCTGCTCTCTTCAACAGTCTTTCTGCACTTCAGTCTCCAACCTCTGATTTCTGCAACAGTCCTTCTACACCCCAGTCTCCAACATCTGGTATCTGCAACAGTCCTTCTGCACCACAGTCTGAAAACTCTGCTGTCTGAAACAAACCTCCTGCACCCCAGTCTCCTACCTCTGCTGTCTGTTAAATTCCTTCTGCACCTCAGTCTCCGTCATCTGCTCTCTGTAATATCCATCTGAACCCCAGTCTCCAACATCTGCTCTCTGTAACAGTCCTTCTGCACCTCCGTCTCCAAACTCTGCTCTCTGCAGAAACCTTCTGCACCCCAGTCTGAAAACTATGCTCTCTTCAACGATTTTTCTGGACCCCAGTCTCCAACGTCTGCTCTCTGCAACAGTCCTTCTGCACCACAGTCTCCAACCTCTGCTCTCTGTAAGATTTTTCTGCACTCCAGTTTCCAAACTCTGCTCTTTCTAACATTGCTTCTCCACCCTAGTCGCCAACCTCTGCTTTCTGCAAAGGTCCTGCAGCACCCCAGTCTCTGAACTCTGTTCTCTGCAACACTCTTCTGCTCCCCAGTCTCCAATATCTGCTCTCTGTAACATTCCTTCTGTACCGAATTCACCAAACTCTGCTCTCTGTAATGGTCCTTCTGCACCCCAGTCTCCAACCTCTGCTTTCTGTATCAGTCCTTCTGAAACCCAGTCTCCAGCCTCTGCTCTCTGTGTCTATCCTTCTTCACCTCAGTCTGCAACCTGTGCTTTCTGTAACAGTCCTTCTGTACCGAAGTCTCCCACCTCTGATCTCCGTAACAGTCCTTCTACACCTCAATCTCCAAACTCTGCTCTCTATAACAGTACTTCTGCATCTCAGTCTGAAACCTCTGCTCTCCATGATCCTTCTGCACCCCAGTCTCCAACCACTGCTCACGGTAAGATCCTTCAGCAACCCTTTCTTCAAAATCTGCTCTGTGTACAAGTCCTTCTTCACCCCAGTCTCCAACCTCTCCTCTCTGTAACAGGCCTTCTGCACGCCAGTCTCCAAATCTGCTCTCTTTAGCAGGCCTTCTGCACGCAAGTCTCCAAACTCTGCTCTCTGCAACGATCCTTCTACACCCCAGTCTTTAATCTCTGATCTCTGCAATGATCCTAGGGCACCCCAGTCTCCAACCTCTGATCTCTACAACAGTCCTTCTGCACCTCAGTCTCCAAATTCTGCTCTCTATAAGATCCTTCTGCACCGCTGTCTCCAACTTCTTCTCTCTGTAAAATTTCTTTTTCACCCCAGTATTCAACCTCTGCTTTCTGTATCAGTTTTTCTGAACACCAGTCTCCAACCTCTGCTTTTTGAGTCTATCCTTCTTCACCTCAGTCTCCAACCTGTGCTTTCTGTAATAGTCCTTCTTCACCCAAGTCTCCCACCTCTGCTCTCTGTAACATTCCTTCTATACCTTAGTCTCCAAACTCTGCTCTCTGTAACGGTTTTTCTGCACCCCAATTTCCAACCTCTGCTTTCTGTAACAGTCCTTCTTCACCTCAGTCTCCAAACTCTGCTTTTTGTAACAGTCCTTCTACACCTCAATCTCCAACCTCTACTCTGTGTAATAGTAGTAATGAACCTCAGTCTGAAACCTCTACTCTCCACGATCCTTCTGCACCCAGTCTCAAACCACTGCTCTCTGTAACATTCCACCTGCACCTTAGTCTCCAACCTCTGCTCTCTGTAAGATCATTCAGCAACCCTTTCTTCAAAATCTGCTCTCTGTACCAGTCCTTCTGCACCCCAGTCTCCAACCTCTCCTCTCTGTAACAGGCCTTCTGCACGCCCGTCTCCAAATCTGCTCTCTTTAGCAGGCCTTCTGCACGCAAGTTTCCAACCTCTGCTCTCTGCAACGATCCTTCTGCACCCCAGTCTTTAACCTCTGCTCTCTGCAATGATCCTACTGCACCCCAGTCTCCATCTTCTGATCTCTACAACAGTCTTTTTGCACGTCAGTCTCCAAATTCTTCTCTCCGTAAGATCCTTCTGCACCGCTGTCTCCAACCTCTGCTCTCTGTAACAGTCCTTCTTTACCTCAGTCTCCAACCTCTGCTCTCCGCAACAGTTCTTCTGCACCCCAGTCTCCAAACTCTCTCCAACAGTCCTTCGGCACCCTAGTTATCAACATTAGCTGTCTTTAACATTCTTTATCCACCCCAGTCTCCAACATCTGCTCTCTGTAACAGTCTTCCTGTACTACAGAATCCAACCTCTGTTTTCTATAAGGGACTTTCTGCACCCCAGACTCCAATCTCTGCTTTCTGTATCAGTCCTTCTGCAACCCAGTCTCCCACCTCTGCTCTCTATAACAGTCCTTCTGCAACCCAGTCTCCAACCTTTGCTCTCTGTAACAATTCTTCTGCACCTCAGTCTCCAAACTCTTTTTTTTTATTGGTTGTTCAAAACATTACAGAGCTCAAGACATATCATCTTTCATACATTCGACTCAATTGGGTTTTGAACTCCCCAAATACATAATACAGACTCACTTCTGTTACATACTCACATTTTTACATAATGGCATATTAGTGACTGTTGTATTCTGCTACCTTTCCTATCCCCTACTATCCCCCCTGCCCTCCCCTCCCCTCCCAACATCCCTCTCTACCTCCTCTGCTGTTGTTCAATTCTCTCCCCTTTTTTCCCCCCACCCCCTTGCCCCTCATAACCTCTTATTATTTTGTGTATCACTGAAGGTCTCCTACCATTTCCATATGTTTTCCCTTCTCTCTTCCTTTCTCTCCCCCCATTCGTCTTAGTTTACTGTTAGTCTTTTCCTCATGCTCTTCCTTCCTGTTCTATTCTTAGTGGCTCTTTTTATATGAAAGAAGACATTTGACATTTGTTTTTTAGGGCTTGGCTAGCTTCACTTAGCATAATCTGCTCTAATGCCATCCATTTCCCTGCAAATTCTATGATTTTGTCGTTTCTTAGTGCTGCATAATACTCCATTGTGTATAGCTGCCACAATTTTTTTATCCACTCATCTATTGAAGGGCATCTAGGTTGGTTCCACAGTCTAGCTATTGTGAATTGTGCTGCTATAATCATTGATGTGGCCGTATCCGTATAGTGTGCTCTTTTAAGGTCCTCAGGGAATAGTCCAAGAAGGGCAATAGCTGGGTCAAATGGTGGATCCATTCCCAGCTTTCCCAGGAATCTCCATACTGCTTTCCAAATTGGCCTCACCATTTTGCAGTCCCACCAGCAGTGAACAAGTGTGCCCTTTTCCCCACATCCTCGCCAACACTTATTGCTGTTTGACTTCATAATGGCTGCCAATCTTACAGGAGTGAAATGGTATCTTAGGGTGGTTTTGATTTGCATTTCTCTGATTGCTAGAGATGTTGAGCATTTTCTCATGTGCTTGTGGATTGTATTGTATGTCCTCCTCTGAGAAGTGTCTGTTCAGGTCCTTGGCCCATTTGTTGATTGGATTATCTGTTATCTTATTGTTTAATTTTTTGAGTTCTTTGTACATTCTGGATATTAGGGCTCTGTCTGAGGTGTGAGGGGTAAAAATTTGTCTCCAAACTCTTTTCTCTGTAGGATCCTACTCCAACCCAGTCTCCAAACTCTGCTCTCTGTAACAGTCCTTCTGCACACCAGTCTTTAACCTCTGCTCTCTGCACTGATCCTTCTTCACCCCAGTCTCCAACCTCTGCTCTTTGCAACAGTCCTTCTTTACCCCAGTCTCCAACCTCTGCTCTCGGCAACAGTCCTGCACCCTAGTCACCAACCTCTGCTCTCTGTAAGATACTTATGCACTCCAGTCTCCAAACTCTTCTCACTGCAACAATTCTTTTCCATCCCAGTATCCAACATCTGCTCTCTGCAACAGTCCTTTTGCACCCCAGTCTCTAAACTCTGCTCTCTGTAAGATCCATCTGAACCCCAGTCTCCAACCTCTGCTCTTTGCAACAGTCTTTCTCCACAAAAGTCTCCAAACTCTGCTCTTTGTAACTGTCCTTTTGCACCTCAGTCTCGAAACTCTGGTCTCTGTAACAGTCCATCTGCACCTCAGTCTCTAAAATCTGCTCTCTGCAACGATCCTTCTCTACCCCAGTCCTCAACTTCTGCTCTGTGCAACAGTTCTTCTGTACTACAGTCTCCAACCTCTGCTCTTTGTAAGATCCTTTTTCACTTCAGTTTCTAAACTCTGCTCTCTGTAACATTCCTTCTCCACCCAAGTCTCCAACTCCTGTCCTCTGCAACAGTCCTTCTGCGATCTTCTCTGTGTAACAGTCCTTCTGTACCGCAGTCTCCAAACTCTGCTCTCTGTAACCGTCCTTCTACACCCCAATTTTTAAACTCTGCTTCCTGTAACAGTCTGTCTACACCTGAATCTTTAAACTCTGTTCTCTATAACAGTCCTTCTACACACCAGTCTCCAACTTCTGCTCTCTACAACAGACCTTCTGCACCCCAGGGTGCAACATATGCTCTGCAAAAGTCCTTCTGTACCTCAGTCTGAAAACTCTGCTGTCTGGAACGAACCTTCTGCACCCCAGTCTCCTACCTCTGCTCTTTTTAAGAGTCCATCTAAAACTCAGTCTCCAACCTCTGCTCTCTTTAACAGTCCTTCTGCACCTCAGTCTCAAAATTCTGCTCTCTGTAAAATCCTTCTGCACCGCTGGCTTTAGCCTCTGCTCTCTGTAACAGCCTTTTTGCACCCCACTCTCCAAACTCTACTCTCCGCAACAGTTCTTCTGCAAGCCAGACTCCAAACTCTGCTCTCTGCAACAGTCCTTTGGCACCCTAGTTACCAACATTATCTCTCTTTTACCCTCCTTCTGCACCCCAGTCTCCAAACTCTGCTCTCTGTAACAGTCCTCTTGTACTGCAGAATCCAACCTCTGCTCTCTGTATCGGTCTTTCTACACCCCAGACTCCAATCACTGCTTTCTGTATCAGTCTTTCTGCACCCCAGTCTCCAACCTCTGCTCTCTATAACAATCCTTCTGCACCTCAGTCTCCAAATTCTTACTCTGCAACGTTACTTCTGCACCTTAGTCTTCAACATCTACTCTCTGTATCAGTCTTTCTGCACCTGATTCTTCAACCTCTGCTCTCTCTAGGATCCTTCTCTAACCCAGTCTCCAAACTCTCCTCTCTGTAACAGTCCTTCTGCACACCAGTCTCCAACCTCTGCTCTCTGTAATCATCCTTCTGCACCCCAGTCCCGAAACTCTGCTCTCTCCAAGGATCCTTCTACACCTCACTCTCAAAGCTCTGCTCTCTGCAAGGATTCTTCTGCACTACAATCTCCAACCTCTGCTCTCTGCAACAGTCCTTCTGCACACCAGTCTCAAACATCTGCTCTCTGCAACAGTCCTTCAGCAACTCAGTCTAAAAACTCTGCTCTCTGCAACGATCCTTCTGCACCTCAGTCTCCTACCTCTGATCTCTGTTAGACCCTTCTGCAACCCAGTCTCCAAACTCTGCTCTCTGTAACAGTCTTTCTGCAGAATAGTTTCCAACTTCTGCTCTCTGTAACAGGTATTTTGCAACCCCGTCTCCAACCTCTGCTCTCTGTAACAGGCCTTCAGAACCCCAGTCTCCAACATCTTCTCTCTGCAATGATTTTTCTCCACCCCAGTCTCCAACCTCTGCTCTCGGCAACAGTCCTTCTGCACCCTACTCACCAACCTCTGCTCTCTGTAAGATCCTTATGCACTCCAGTCTCCACTTTTCTCTCTGCAATGATTCTTCTCAATCTCATTCTCCAACATCTGGCTCTCTGCAACTGTCCTTTGCACCCCACTCTCCAAACTCTCTCTCTGTAAGATCCATCTTAACCCCAGTCTCCAACCTTTGCCTCTCTGTACCAGTCCTTCTGCACACCAGTCTCCAAACTCTGCTCTCGGTAACTGTCCATCTGCACCACAGTCTCTAAAATCTGCTCTCTGTCACGATCCTTCTGGACCCCAGTCTCCTACTTCTGCTCTCTGCAACAGTCCTTCTGCATTACAGTCTTCAGACTCTGCTCTTTGTAAGATCCTTCTGCACTCCAGATTCCAAACTCTGCTCTCTGTAACATTCCTTCTCGACCCCAGTCCCCCAACTTCTGTCCTCTGCAACAATACTGCTGCTCCCCAGTCTCTGAGATCTGCTCTTTGTAACAGTCCTTCTGTACCGCAGTCTCCAACCTCTGCTCTCTGTAATGGTCCTTCTACACCCAAATTTCCAAACTCTGCTTTCTGTAACAGTACTTCTGCACCTCAGTCTCCAAACTCTGCTCTCTATAACACTCCTTCTACACATCAGTCTCAAACCTGTGCTCTCTGTAACATTTCTTCTGCACCCCAGTCTCCAACATCTGCTCTCTGCATTGGTACCTCTGCACCCCAGTCTCCAACCTTGTTCTCTACAACAGTACTTCTGTACTGCAGTCTCCAACCTCTGTTCCCTGTAAGGGTCGTTTTGCAACCCAGTCTGCCACCTCTACTTTCTATATCAGTCCTTCTAGACCACAGTATCCAAACTCGGCTCTCTGTAACCGTCATTCTGCACCTCACTCTGCAACCTCTGCTCTAAGCAACAGTCCTTCTCCACCCCAGTCTCCAAGCTCTGCTCTCTTTAACAGTCGTTCTGTACTGCAGTCTTCAACCTCTGCCTCTCTGTAAGGGTCCTTCTGCACCCCAGTCTCCAAACTCTGCTTTCTGTATCAGTCCTTCTGCACCCCAGTCTCTAACCGGTGCTCTCTGTAACAGTTTTCTGCACCTCAGACTCCTTCCACTGCTCGCTGCTGCAGTCCTTAAGCGCCCCATTCTTTAACCTCTTCTCTCTGCCACAGTCCTTCTGCAGCTCAGTTTCAAAACTCTGCTCTTTGTAAGATCCTTCTGAAACCCAGTCTCCAACCTCTACTTTCTGCAATGGTCCTTCTGTAAACCAGTCTCCAACCTCTGTTCTCTACAACAGTCATACTGCACCCCAGTCTCCAACGTCTGCTCTCTCTAAGAGTCTTTCAGTCTCCAAACTCTTTTCTCTGTAAGTGTCCATCTGCACCCCAGACTTAAACCTCTGCTTTCGGTATCAGTCCTTCTGCACTGCAGTAACCAAATACTGCTCTCTTTAACGATCCTTCTGCACCTCAGTCTCAAACCTCTGCTCTCTCTAACAGTCCTTCTGTACCTCATTCTCCAAACTCTGCTCTCTGTAAGATTCTTATGCAACCCAGTCTCCGAACTCTGATTTCTGTAACTGTCCTTCTGCACCCCAGTCTCTAAGAACTGCTCTCTGTAACAGGCCTTCTTCACCTCAGTATCCAAACTCTGCTGTATGTAACAGGCCTTTTGCGCCCAGTCTCCAAACTCTTCTCTCTTCAATGATCCTTCTCCACCCCAGTCTCCAACCTCTGCTCTTAGCAACAGTTTTTTGCACCCCAGTCTCCAACCTATGCTCCCTGTAAGATCCATCTGCACACCTGTCTCCAACCTCTGCTCTCTGTAACACTCTCTGCAAACAATTCTCCAAATTCTGCTCTCTGTAATGGTCTTTCTGCACCTCAGTCTCTAACATCTGCTCTCTGCAACACTCCTTCTGCACCCCAGTTAAATAACTGTGCTCTCTGCAACTGTTTTTCTGCACCTCAGTCTTTAAACTGTGCTCTCTGCAACATTCCTTCTGCACCCCAGTTTCAAACCTATGCTCTCTGTAATAGTCCGTCTGCACCCCAGTCTCCAACATCTGTTCTCTCTAACAGTCCTTCTGCACCCCAGTCTGCAAACTCTTTTCTCTATAAGATCGTACTGAAACCCAGTCTCCAACGTCTGCTATCTGTAACTGTCCTTCTGCACTTCAGTCTTTAACCTCTGCTCCCTGCAACAGTCCATCTTCACCTCAGACGCCAAATTCTGCTTTCTGCAACAGTCCTTGCACCCAAGTCTCCAACCTCTGCTCTCTGCAACATTCCTTCTGCACCCCAGTCTTCAAACTGTGCTCTCTGTAAAAGTCTTTCTGCACCCAGTCTCCAAACTCTGCTCTCTGTAATGACCGTTCTGCACACCAGACTCGAGCCTCTGCTCTCTTTAAAGATCCTTCTGCACATAAGTCTCCAACCTCTGCTCTCTGCAATGATCCTTCTCCACCTCAGTCTCAAAACTCTGCTCTCTGCAAACAGTCCTTGTGAACCCCAGTCTCCAACATCTGCTTTGTGCAACAGTTTTTCTGTACCTCATTCTGAAAACTCCCCTGTCTGCAATCCTCCATCTGCAACCCAGTCTCCAACCTATGCTCTCTGTAACAGTCCTTCTGCACCTCAATCTCCAATCTCTGCTCTATTCAACAGTCCTTCTGCGCACAAGTCTCTAAACATCTTCTCTTTTAAACAGTCCTTCTACACCCTAGTCTCCAACCTCTGCTCTATGCAACAGACCTTCTACACCCCAGTATCCATACTCTGATCGCCGCAACAATCCTTCTGCCCCCCAGTCTCCAAACTCTGTTCTCTACATCAGGTCTTCTGCACCCCAGTCTCCAACCTCTACTCTCTGAAACAGTCCTTCTGTACCACAGTCTCCAACCTCTGTTCTCTGTAAGGGCCCTTATGCACCCCAGTATCGAACTTCTGCTTTCTGTATCAGTCGTTTGAACCAGAGTCACCAAACTCTGCCCTCTGTAACCGTCCTTCTGCAACTCAGTCTGCAACCTCTGCTCTCTGCAACAGTCCTTGTGCACCCCCAGTCTCCATCCTCTGCTCTCTGCAACAGTCCATTTGTATCCCAGTCTCCAACATCTGCTCTCTGCAACAGTCATTATCCACCCCAGTCTCCAAACTTTGCTCTCTGTAACAGTCTTTCTGTATTGCATTCTACAACCTCTGCTCTCTGTAATGAATTTTGCACCCGAATCTCCAACCTCTGCTTTCTGTGTCAGTCTGTCTTCACCCCAGTCTCCAACCTATGCTCTGTTTAACTGTCCTTCTGCACTTTAGTCTCTAACTTTCTGCTCTCTGCTACAGTCCTTCTGGACCCCAATTTCCAACATCTACTCTCTGCAACAGTCCTTCTACATCCCAGTCTAAAACCTCTGCTCTCTGCCACAGTCCTTCTGCACCTCAGTCTCCAACATCTGCTCTCTGTAACAATCATTCTGCACCTCAGTCTTCAACCTCTTCTCTCTGCAACGATCCTTCTGCACCCCAGTCTCAAACTCTGCTAGCTGCAACAGTCCTTGTGAACCCCAGTCTCCAACATATGCTTGCTGCAACAGTTCTCCTGTACCTCAGACTGAAAACTCTGCTCTCTGCAATAATCCATCTGCACCCCAGTCTCAAAACTCTGTTCTTTGTAACAGTCCTTCTGTAACTCACTCTCCAATCACTGCTCTCTGTAAAAGTCCTTCTGTACTACAGTCTCCAACCTCTGTTCTCTGTAAGGGTCTTTATGCACCCCAGTATCCAACCAGTGCTTTCTGTATCAGTCGTTTGAACCACAGTCTCCAAACTCTGCCCTCTGTAACCGTCTTTCTGCAACTCAGACTGCAACCTCTGCTCTCTGCAACAGTACTTCTGCACCCCAGTCTCCATTCTCTGTTCTCTGCAACAGTCCCTTTTGCACCTCAGTCTCCAAAATCTGCTCTCTGCAACAGTCATTCTGCACCCCAGTCTCAAAACTCTGCTCTCTGTAACAATAATTCTGCACCTCAGTCTCCAACATCTGCTCTCTGCAACAGTCTTCTGCAACCCAGTCTCCAACATATGCTTTCTCTATCAGTCCTTCTGCACACCAGTATCCAACCTCTGCTCGCTGTAACAGTCCATCTGTACCGAATCTCCAACCTCTGCATTCTGTAACAGTCCTTTAGCACCCCAGTCTCCAACAGCTACTTTCTCTATCAGTCCTTCTGCACCTCAGTCTCTCACCTCTGGTTTCTGCAACAGTCATTCTGCACCCAAGTCATTAACCTCTGCTCTCTGCAACATTCCTTCTGCACCCCAATCTCCAAAGTCTGTTCTCTGTAATGATCATTCTGCACCCCAGTCTCGAACCTCTGCTCTCCGCAAAGATCCTTCTGCACCTCAGTCTCCAAGCTCTGCTCTCTGCAAAAGATCCTTTGGCACCCCAGTCTCCAACATCTGCTCTCTGCAATAATCTATCTGCACCCCAGTCTCCAAACTTTACTGTCTGTAATAGTCCTTCTGTACCTCAGTCTACAATCTCTGCTCTATGCAACAGTTCTTCTGCACCCAAGTCTCCAACATCTGCTCTCTGAAACAGTCCTTTGACACCCCAGTCTCCAACCTCTGCTCTATGCAACAGTCCTTCTACACCCAGTCTCCATACTCTGCTCTCCCAAACGATCCTTCTGCACCCCTGTCTCCAATGTCTGCTCTCTGCAACAGACCTTCTACACCCCAGTCTCCATCCTCTGCTCTCTGCAACAGTCCTTCTATACCCCAGTCTTCATATCTGCTCGCCCCAACGATCCTTCTGAACCTAGGTCTCCAACCTCTGTTCTCTACATCAGTTCTTCTGCACCCCAGTCTCCAACTCTTCTCTCGGTACCAGTCCTTCTGTACCACAGTCTCCAACCTCTGTTCTCCATAAGAGTCTTATTCACCCCAGTATCCAACCTCTGCTTTCTGTATCAGTCGTTTTGCACCACAGTCTCCAAACTCTGCCATCTGTAAGAGTTCTT
>NW_027523008.1:28931-64929 GCF_052094955.1 Ictidomys tridecemlineatus | reverse complement strand
CGGTTTGTCCTAGCTCTTTGAAACTTGACACAATAAAGGCAGTTTTCAAGTTCTATCTCTATGGTTTGTTTGCTGTTGATGTAACCCTAAGCAGAGACTGGCGAGAATCACTTTCATGGAAAGGGCCTGCCAAGCTTCCAAAAAACTACGAGTTGCCTGAAATCTCAGGGAACACTTTTTCACCAATCTTGATGATACTTTCAGGTAATTATCAGTACACCAAATCCCACTTGGCTCGCCAAATTTCGTTCTTCTAGGTTAACCATTCGTTGGCAGTAACCGGTTTCATTTTGAGGTTTCACTCTGTTTTCTCCTATAGGGATACATGTATTTGGAACTCTAAATCAAAACAAGGTTTGTGCTAGCTCTTTTGAAACTTGGACACAATAAAAGCAGTTTCAAGTTCTATTCTCTATGGTTTGTTTGCTGTTGATGTAGCCCTAAGCAGAGACTGGCGAGAATCACTTTCATGGAAAGGGCCTGCCAAGCTTCCAAAAAACTACGAGTTGCCTGAAATCTCAGCACACACTTTTTCACCCAATCTTGATGAAACTTTCAGGTAATGATCAGTACACCAATCCCACTTGGCTCGGCAAATTTCGTTCTTCTAGGTTAAACCGTTCGTTGGCAGTAACCGGTTTCATTTTGAGGTTTCACTCTGTTTTCTCCTATAGGGATACATGTATTTGGAACTCTAAATCAAACACGGTTTGTGCTAGCTCTTTGAAACTTGACACAATAAAGCAGTTTCAAGTTCTATCTCTATGGTTTGTTTGCTGTTGATGTAGCCCTAAGCAGAGACTGGCGAGAATCACTTTCATGGAAAGGGCCTGCCAAGCTTCCAAAAAACTACGAGTTGCCTGAAATCTCAGCACACACTTTTTCACCCAATCTTGATGAACCTTTCAGGTAATGATCAGTACACCAATCCCACTTTGCTCGCCAAATTTCGTTCTTCTAGGTTAAACCGTTCCTTGGCAGTAATCGGTTTCATTTTGAGGTTTCACTCTGTTTTCTCCTATAGGGATACATGTATTTGGAACTCTAAATCAAAACACGGTTTGTGCTAGCTCTTTGAAACATGACACAATAAAGCAGTTTCAAGTTCTATCTCTATGGTTTGTTTGCTGTTGATGTAGCCTTAAGCAGAGACTGGCGAGAATCACTTTCATGGAAAGGGCCTGCCAAGCTTCCAAAAAAATACAAGTTTCCTGAAAGCTCAGCACACACTTTTTCACCCAATCTTGATGAAACTTTCAGGTAATGATCAGTACACCAATCCCACGTGGCTCGCCAAATTTCTTTCTTGTAGGTTAAACTGTTCGTTGGCAGTAACCGGTTTCATTTTGAGGTTTCACTCTGTTTTCTGCTATAGGGATACATGTATTTGGAACTCTAAATCAAACACGGTTTGTGCTAGCTCTTTGAAACTTGACACAATAAAGCAGTTTCAAGTTCTATCTCTATGCATTGTTTGCTGTTGATGTAGCCCTAAGCAGAGACTGGCGAGAATCACTTTCATGGAAAGGGCCTGCCAAGCTTCCAAAAAACTACGAGTTGCCTGAAATCTCAGCACACACTTTTTCACCCATCTTGATGAAACTTTCAGGTAATGATCAGTACACCAATCCCACTTGGCTTTCCAAATTTCGTTCTTCTAGGTTAACCGTTCGTTGGCAGTAACCGGTTTCATTTTGAGGTATCATTCTGTTTTCTCCTATAGGGATACATGTATTTGGAACTCTAAATCAAACACGGTTTGTGCTAGCTCTTTGAAACTTGACACAATAAATCAGTTTCAAGTTCTATCTCTATGGTTGTTTGCTGTTGATGTAGCCCTAAGCAGAGACTGGCGAGAATCACTTTTCATGGAAAGGGCCTGCCAAGCTTCCAAAAAACTAAGAGTTGCTTGAAATCTCAGCACACACTTTTTCACCCAATCTTGATAAAACTTTCAGGTAATGATCACTATTCCAATCCCACTTGGCTCGCCAAATTTCGTTCTTCTAGGTTAAACCGTTCGTTGGCAGTAACCGGTTTCTTTTTGAGGTTTCACTCTGTTTCTCCTATAGGATACATGTATTTGGAACTCTAAATCAAACACGGTTTGTGCTAGCTCTTTGAAACTTGACACAATAAAGCAGTTTCAAGTTGTATCTCTACGGTTTGTTTGCTGTTGATGTAGCCCTAAGCAGAGACTGGCGAGAATCACTTTCATGGAAACGGCCTGCCAAGCTTCCAAAAAACTACGAGTTTCCTGAAATCTCAGCACACACTTTTTCACCCAATATTGATGAAACTTTCAGGTAATGATCAGTACACCAATCCCACTTGGCTCGCCAAATTTCGTTCTTCTAGGTTAAACCGGTCGTTGGCAGTAACCGGTTTCATTTTGAGGTTTCACTCTGTTTTCTCCTATAGAGATACATGTATTTGGAACTCTAAATCAAACACGGTTGGTGCTAGCTCTTTGAAACTTGACACAATAAAGCAGTTTCAAGTTCTATCTCGATGGTTTGTTTGCTGTTGATGTAGCCCTAAGCAGAAACTGGCGAGAATCACTTTTCATGGAAAGGGCCTGCCAAGCCTTCCAAAAACTACGAGTTGCCTGAAATCTCAGCACACACTTTTTCACCCAATCTTGATGAACCTTTCAGGTAATGATCAGTACACCAATCCCACTTGGCTCGCCAAATTTCGTTCTTCTAGGTCAAACCGTTCGTTGGCAGTAAACCGGTTTCATGTTGAGATCTCACTCTGTTTTCTCCTATAGGGATACATGTATTTGGAACTCTAAATCAAACACGGTTTGTGCTAGCTCTTTGAAACTTGACACAATAAAGCAGTTTCAAATTCTATCTCTATGGTTTGTTTGCTGTTGATGTAGCCCTAAGCAGAGACTGGCGAGAATCACTTTCATGGAAAGGGCCTGCCAAGCTTCCAAAAAACTACGAGTTGCCTGAAATCTCAGCACACTTTTTCACCCAATCTTGATGAAACTTTCAGGTAATGATCAGTACTCCAATCCCACTTGGCTTTCCAAATTTCGTTCTTCTAGGTTAAACCGTTCGTTGGCAGTAACCGGTTTCATTTTGAGGTATCATTCTGTTTTCTCCTATAGGGATACATGTATTTGGAACTCTAAATCAAACACGGTTTGTGCTAGCTCTTTGAAACTTGACACAATAAATCAGTTTCAAGTTCTATCTCTATGGTTTGTTTGCTGTTGATGTAGCCCTAAGCAGAGACTGGCGAGAATCACTTTCATGGAAAGGGCCTGCCAAGCTTCCAAAAAACTATGAGTTGCTTGAAATCTCAGCACAAACTTTTTCACCCAATCTTGATAAAACTTTCAGGTAATGATCACTATTCCAATCCCACTTGGCTCGCCAAATTTCGTTCTTCTAGGTTAAACCGTTCGTTGGCAGTAACCGGTTTCTTTTTGAGGTTTCACTCTGTTTTCTCCTATAGGGATACATGTATTTGGAACTCTAAATCAAACACGGTTTGTGCTAGCTCTTTGAAACTTGACACAATAAAGCAGTTTCAAGTTGTATCTCTATGGTTTGTTTGCTGTTGATGTAGCCCTAAGCAGAGACTGGCGAGAATCACTTTCATGGAAACGGCCTGCCAAGCTTCCAAAAAACTACGAGTTTCCTGAAATCTCAGCACACACTTTTTCACCCAATATTGATGAAACTTTCAGGTAATGATCAGTACACCAATCCCACTTGGCTCGCCAAATTTCGTACTTCTAGGTTAAACCGTTCTTTGGCAGTAACCGGTTTCATTTTGAGGTTTCACTCTGTTTTCTCCTATAGGGATACATGTATTTGGAACTCTAAATCAAACACGGTTTGTGCTAGCTCTTTGAAACTTGACACAATAAAGCAGTTTCAAGTTCTATCTCTATGGTTTCTTTGCTGTTGATGTAGCCCTAAGCAGAGACTGGCGAGAATCACTTTCATGGAAAGGGCCTGCCAAGCTTCCATAAAACTACGAGTTGCCTGAAATCTCAGCACACACTTTTTCACCCAATCTTGATGAAACTTTCAGGTAATGATCAGTACACCAATCCCACTTGGCTCGCCAAATTTCGTTCTTCTAGGTTAAACCGGTCGTTGGCAGTAACCGGTTTCATTTTGAGGTTTCACTCTGTTTTCTCCTATAGAGATACATGTATTTGG
The DNA here is from genome assembly GCF_052094955.1 of Ictidomys tridecemlineatus. NCBI lineage: Eukaryota > Metazoa > Chordata > Mammalia > Rodentia > Sciuridae > Ictidomys > Ictidomys tridecemlineatus. Next base: position 60,742 of record NW_027523008.1, on the reverse strand, counting down.
AACTCTAAATCAAACACGGTTTGTGCTAGCTCTTTGAAACTTGACACAATAAAGCAGTTTCAAGTTCTATCTCTATGGTTTGTTTGCTGTTGATGTAGCCCTAAGCAGAGACTGGCGAGAATCACTTTCATGGAAAGGGCCTGCCAAGCTTCCAAAAAACTACGAGTTGCCTGAAATCTCAGCACACACTTTTTCACCCAATCTTGATGAAACTTTCAGGTAATGATCAGTACACCAATCCCACTTGGCTCGCCAAATTTCGTTCTTCTAGGTTAAACCGTTCGTTGGCAGTAACCGGTTTCATTTTGAGGTTTCACTCTGTTTTCTCCCATAGCGTTACATGTATTTGGAACTCTAAATCAAACACGGTTTGTGCTAGCTCTTTGAAACTTGACACAATAAAGCAGTTTCAAGTTCTATCTCTATGGTTTGTTTGCTGTTGATGTAGCCCTAAGCAGAGACTGGCGAGAATCACTTTCATGGAAAGGGCCAGCCAAGCTTCCAAAAAACTACGAGTTGCCTGAATTTTCAGCAAACACTTTTCACCCAATCTTGATGAAACTTTCAGGTAATGATCAGTACACCAATCCCACTTGGCTCGCCAAATTTCGTTCTTCTAGGTTAAACCATTCGTTGGCAGTAACCGGTTTCATTTTGAGGTTTCACTCTGTTTTCTCCTATAGGGATACATGTATTTGGAACTCTAAATCAAACACGGTTTGTGCTAGCTCTTTGAAACATGACACAATAAAGCAGTTTCAAGTTCTATCACTATGGTTTGTTTGCTGTTGATGTAGACCTAAGCAGAGACTGGCGAGAATCACTTTCATGGAAAGGGCCTGCCAAGCTTCCAAAAAACTACGAGTTGCCTGAAATCTCAGCACACACTTTTTCACCCAATCTTGATGAAGCTTTCAGGTAATGATCAGTACACCAATCCCACTTGGCTCGCCAAATTTCGTTCTTCTAGGTTAAACCGTTCGTTGGCAGTAACCGGTTTCATTTTGAGGTTTCACTCTGTTTTCTCCTATAGGGATACATGTATTTGGAACTCTAAATCAAACACGGTTTGTGCTAGCTCTTTGAAATTTGACACAATAAAGCAGTTTCAAGTTCTATCTCTATGGTTTGTTTTCTGTTGATGTAGCCCTAAGAAGAGACTGGCGAGAATCACTTTCATGGAAAGGGCCTGCCAAGCTTCCAAAAAACTACGAGTTGCCTGAAATCTCAGCACACACTTTTTCACCCAATCTTGATGAAACTTTCAGGTAATGATCAGTACACCAATCCCACTTGGCTCGCCAATTTTCGTTCTTCTAGGTTAAACCGTTCGTTGGCAGTAACCGGTTTCATTTTGAGGTTTCACTCTGTTTTCTCCTATAGGGATACATGTATTTGGAACTCTAAATCAAACACGGTTTGTGCTAGCTCTTTGAAACTTGACACAATAAAGCAGTTTCAAGTTCTATCTCTATGGTTTGTTTGCTGTTGATGTAGCCTTAAGCAGAGACTGGCGAGAATCACTTTCATGGAAAGGGCCTGCCAAGCTTCCAAAAAACTACGAGTTGCCTGAAATCTCAGCACACACTTTTTCACCCAATCTTGATGAAACTTTCAGGTAATGATCAGTACACCAATCCCACTTGGCTCGCCCAATTTCGTTCTTCTAGGTTAAACCGTTCATTGGCAGTAACCGGTTTCATTTTGAGGTTTCACTCTGTTTTCTCCTATAGGGATACATGTATTTGGAACTCTAAATCAAACACGGTTTGTGCTAGCTCTTTGAAACTTGACACAATAAAGCAGTTTCAAGTTCTATCTCTATGGTTTGTTTGCTGTTGATGTAGCCCTAAGCAGAGACTGGCGAGAATCACTTTCATAGAAAGGGCCTGCCAAGCTTCCAAAAAACTACGAGTTTCCTGAAATCTCAGCACACACTTTTTCACCCAATCTTGATGAACCTTTCAGGTAATGATCAGTACACCAATCCCACTTGGCTCGCCAAATTTCGTTCTTCTAGGTTAAACCGTTCCTTGGCAGTTACCGGTTTCATTTTGAGGGTTCACTCTGTTTTCTCCTATAGGGATACATGTATTTGGAACTCTAAATCAAACACGGTTTGTGCTAGCTCTTTGAAACTTGACACAATAAAGCAGTTTCAAATTCTATCTCTATGGTTTGTTTGCTGTTGATGTAGCCCTAAGCAGAGACTGGCGAGAATCACTTTCATGGAAAGGGCTGCCAAGCTTCCAAAAAACTACGAGTTGCCTGAATTCTCAGCACACACTTTTTCACCCAATCTTGATGAAACTTTCAGGTAATGATCAGTAAACCAATCCCACTTGGCTCGCCAAATTTCGTTCTTCTAGGTTAAACCGTTTGTTGGCAGTAACCGGTTTCATTTTGAGGTTTCACTCTGTTTTCTCCTATAGGGATACATGTATTTGGAACTCTAAATCAAACACGGTTTGTGCTAGCTCTTTGAAACTTGACACAATAAACCTGTTTCAAGTTCTATCTCTATGGTTTGTTTGCTGTTGATGTAGCCCTAAGCAGAGACTGGCGAGAATCACGTTCATTGAAAGGGCCTGCCAAGCTTCCAAAAAATACGAGTTGCCTGAAATCTCAGCACACACTTTTTCACCCAATCTTGATGAAACTTTCAGGTAATGATCAGTACACCAATCCCACTTGGATCGCCAAATTTTGTTCTTCTAGTTTAAACCGTTCGTTGGCAGTAACCGATTTCATTTTGAGGTATCACTCTGTTTTCTCCTATAGGGATACATGTATTTGGAACTCTAAATCAAACACGGTTTGTGCTAGCTCTTTGAAACTTGACACAAGAAAGCAGTTTCAAGTTCTATCTCTATGGTTTGTTTGTTGTTGATGTAGCCCTAAGAAGAGACTGGCGAGAATCACGTTCATGGAAAGGGCCTGCCAAGCTTCCAAAAAACTACGAGTTGCCTGAAATCTCAGCACACACTTTTTCACCCAATCTTGATGAAACTTTCAGGTAATGATCAGTACACCGATCCCACTTGGCTCGCCAAATTTCGTTCTTCTAGGTTAAACAGTTCGTTGGCATTAACCGGTTTCATTTTGAGGTTTCACTCTGTTTTCTCGTATAGGGATACATGTATTTGGAACTCTAAATCAAACACGGTTTGTGCTAGCTCTTTGAAACTTGACACAATAAAGCAGTTTCAAGTTCTATCTCTATGGTTTGTTTGCTGTTGATGTATCCCTAAGCAGAGACTGGCGAGAATCACTTTCATGGAAAGGGCCTGCCAAGCTTCCAAAAAACTACGAGTTGCCTGAAATCTCAGCAAACACTTTTTCAGCCAATCTTGATGAAACTTTCAGGTAATGATCAGTACAGCGATCCCACTTGGCTCGCCAAATTTCGTTCTTCTAGTTTAAACCGTTCGTTGGCAGTAACCAGTTTCATTTTGAGGTTTCACTCTGTTTTCTCGTATAGGGATACATGTATTTGGAACTCTAAATCAAACACGGTTTGTGCTAGCTCTTTGAAACTTGACACAATAAAGCAGTTTCAAGTTCTATCTCTATGGTTTGTTTGCTGTTGATGTAGCCCTAAGCAGAGACTGGCGAGAATCACTTTCATGGAAAGGGCCTGCCAAGCTTCTAAAAAACTTCGAGTTGCCTGAAATCTCAGCACACACTTTTTCACCCAATCTTGATGAAACATTCAGGTAATGGTCAGTACACCAATCCCACTTGGCTCGCCAAATTTCGTTCTTCTAGGTTAAACCGTTCGTTGGCAGTAACCGGTTTCATTTTGAGGTTTCACTCTGTTTTCTCCTATAGGGATACATGTATTTGGAACTCTAAATCAAACACGGTTTGTGCTAGCTCTTTGAAACTTCACACAATAAAGCAGTTTCAAGCTTTATCTCTATGGTTTGTTTGCTGTTGATGTAGCCCTAAGCAGAGACTGGCGAGAATCACTTTCATGGAAAGGGCCTGCCAAGCTTCCAAAAAACTACGAGTTGCCTGAAATCTCAGCACACACTTTTTCACCCAATCTTGATGAAACTTTCAGGTAATGATCAGTACACCAATCCCACTTGGCTCGCCAAATTTCGTACTTCTAGGTTAAACCGTTCGTTGGCAGTAACCGGTTTAATTTTGAGGTTTCACTTTGTTTTCTTCTATAGGGATACATGTATTTGGAACTCTAAATCAAACACGGTTTGTGCTAGCTCTTTGAAACTTGACACAATAAAGCAGTTTCAAGTTCTATCTCAATGGTTTGTTTCCTGTTGATGTAGCCCTAAGCAGAGACTGGCGAGGATCACTTTCATGGAAAGGGCCTGCCAAGCTTCCAAAAAACTACGAGTTGCCTGAAATATCAGCACACACTTTTTCACCCAATCTTGATGAAACTTTCAGGTAATGATCAGTACACCAATCCGACTTGGCTTGCCAAATTTCGTTCTTCTAGGTTAAACCGTTCGTTGGCAGTAACCGGTTTCATTTTGAGGTTTCACTCTGTTTTCTCCTATAGGGATACATGTATTTGGAACTCTAAATCAAACACGGTTTGTGCTAGCTCTTTGAAACTTGACACAATAAAGCAGTTTCAAGTTCTATCTCTATGGTTTATTTGGTGTTGATGTAGCCCTAAGCAGAGACTGGCGAGAATCACTTTCATGGAAAGGGCCAGCCAAGCTTCCAAAAAACTACGAGTTGCCTGAAATCTCAGCACACACTTTTTCACCCAATCTTGATGAAACGTTCAGGTAATGATCAGTACACCAATCCCACTTGGCTCTCCAAATTTCGTTCTTCTAGTTTAAACCGTTCCTTGGCAGTAACCGGTTTCATTTTGAGGTTTCACTCTGTTTTCTCCTATAGGGATACATGTATTTGGAACTCTAAATCAAACACAGTTTGTGCTAGCTCTTTGAAACTTGACACAATAAAGCAGTTTCAAGTTCTATCTCCATGGTTTGTTTGCTGTTGATGTAGCCCTAAGCAGAGACTGGCGAGAATCACGTTCATGGAAAGGGCCTGCCAAGCTTCCAAAAAACTACGAGTTGCCTGAAATCTCAGCACACACTTTTTCACCCAATCTTGATGAAACTTTCAGGTAATGATCAGTACACCGATCCCACTTGGCTCGCCAAATTTCGTTCTTCTAGGTTAAACAGTTCGTTGGCATTAACCGGTTTCATTTTAAGGTTTCACTCTGTTTTCTCCTATAGGGATACATGTATTTGGAACTCTAAATCAAACACGGTATGTGCTAGCTCTTTGAAACTTGACACAATAAAGCAGTTTCAAGTTCTATCTCTATGGTATGTTTGCTGTTGATGTAGCCCTAAGCAGAGACTGGCGAGAATCACTTTCATGGAAAGGGCCTGCCAAGCTTCCAAAAAACTACGAGTTGCCTGAAATCTCAGCACACACTTTTTCACCCAATCTTGATGAAACTTTCAGGTAATGATCAGTACACCAATCCCACTTGGCTCGCCAAATTTCGTTCTTCTAGGTTAAACCGTTCGTTGGCAGTAACCGGTTTCATTTTGAGGTTTCACTCTGTTTTCTCCTATAGGGATACATCTATTTGGAACTCTAAATCAAACACGGTTTGTGCTAGCTCTTTGAAACTTGACACAATAAAGCAGTTTCAAGTTCTATCTCTATGGTTTGTTTGCTGTTGATGTATCCCTAAGCAGAGACTGGCGAGAATCACTTTCATGGAAAGGGCCTGCCAAGCTTCCAAAAAACTACGATTTGCCTGAAATCTCAGCAAACACTTTTTCACCCAATCTTGATGAAACTTTCAGGTAATGATCAGTACAGCGATCCCACTTGGCTCGCCAAATTTCGTTCTTCTAGTTTAAACCGTTCGTTGGCAGTAACCAGTTTCATTTTGAGGTTTCACTCTGTTTTCTCCTATAGGGATACATGTATTTGGAACTCTAAATCAAACACGGTTTGTGCTAGCTCTTTGAAACTTGACACAATAAAGCAGTTTCAAGTTCTATCTCTATGGTTTGTTTGCTGTTGATGTAGCCCTAAGCAGAGACTGGCGAGAATCACTTTCATGGAAAGGGCCTGCCAAGCTTCTAAAAAACTTCGAGTTGCCTGAAATCTCAGCACACACTTTTTCACCCAATCTTGATGAAACATTCAGGTAATGGTCAGTACACCAATCCCACTTGGCTCGCCAAATTTCGTTCTTCTAGGTTAAACCGTTCGTTGGCAGTAACCGGTTTCATTTTGAGGTTTCACTCTGTTTTCTCCTATAGGGATACATGTATTTGGAACTCTAAATCAAACACGGTTTGTGCTAGCTCTTTGAAACTTCACACAATAAAGCAGTTTCAAGCTTTATCTCTATGGTTTGTTTGCTGTTGATGTAGCCCTAAGCAGAGACTGGCGAGAATCACTTTCATGGAAAGGGCCTGCCAAGCTTCCAAAAAACTACGAGTTGCCTGAAATCTCAGCACACACTTTTTCACCCAATCTTGATGAAACTTTCAGGTAATGATCAGTACACCAATCCCACTTGGCTCGCCAAATTTCGTACTTCTAGGTTAAACCGTTCGTTGGCAGTAACCGGTTTCATTTTGAGGTTTCACTTTGTTTTCTTCTATAGGGATACATGTATTTGGAACTCTAAATCAAACACGGTTTGTGCTAGCTCTTTGAAACTTGACACAATAAAGCAGTTTCAAGTTCTATCTCAATGGTTTGTTTCCTGTTGATGTAGCCCTAAGCAGAGACTGGCGAGGATCACTTTCATGGAAAGGGCCTGCCAAGCTTCCAAAAAACTACGAGTTGCCTGAAATATCAGCACACACTTTTTCACCCAATCTTGATGAAAACTTTCAGGTAATGATCAGTACACCAATCCGACTTGGCTCGCCAAATTTCGTTCTTTCTAGGTTAAACGTTCGTTGGCAGTAACCGGTTTCATTTTGAGGTTTCACTCTGTTTTCTCCTATAGGGATACATGTATTTGGAACTCTAAATCAAACACGGTTTGTGCTAGCTCTTTGAAACTTGACACAATAAAGCAGTTTCAAGTTCTATCTCTATGGTTTATTTGGTGTTGATGTAGCCCTAAGCAGAGACTGGCGAGAATCACTTTCATGGAAAGGGCCAGCCAAGCTTCCAAAAAACTACGAGTTGCCTGAAATCTCAGCACACACTTTTTCACCCAATCTTGATGAAACGTTCAGGTAATGATCAGTACACCAATCCCACTTGGCTCTCCAAATTTCGTTCTTCTAGGTTAAACAGTTCGTTGGCATTAACCGGTTTCATTTTAAGGTTTCACTCTGTTTTCTCCTATAGGGATACATGTATTTGGAACTCTAAATCAAACACGGTTTGTGCTAGCTCTTTGAAACTTGACACAATAAAGCAGTTTCAAGTTCTATCTCTATGGTTTGTTTGCTGTTGATGTAGCCCTAAGCAGAGACTGGCGAGAATCACTTTCATGGAAAGGGCCTGCCAAGCTTCCAAAAAACTACGAGTTGCCTGAAATCTCAGCACACACTTTTTCATCCAATCTTGATGAAACTTTCAGGTAATGATCAGTACACCAATCCCACTTGGCTCGCCAAATTTCGTTCTTTTAGGTTAAACCGTTCGTTGGCAGTAACCGGTTTCATTTTGAGGTTTCACTCTGTTTTCTCCTATAGGGATACATGTATTTGGAACTCTAAATCAAACACGATTTGTGCTAGCTCTTTGAAACTTGACACAATAAAGCAGTTTCAAGTTCTATCTCTATGGTTTGTTTGCTGTTGATGTATCCCTAAGCAGAGACTGGCGAGAATCACTTTCATGGAAAGGGCCTGCCAAGCTTCCAAAAAACTACGTGTTGCCTGAAATCTCAGCAAACACTTTTTCACCCAATCTTGATGAAACTTTCAGGTAATGATCAGTACACCGATCCCACTTGGCTCGCCAAATTTCGTTCTTCTAGTTTAAACAGTTCGTTGGCAGTAACCTGTTTCATTTTGAGGTTTCACTCTGTTTTCTCCTATAGGGATACATGTATTTGGAACTCTAAATCAAACACGGTTTGTGCTAGCTCTTTGAAACTTCACACAATAAAGCAGTTTCAAGCTTTATCTCTATGGTTTGTTTGCTGTTGATGTAGCCCTAAGCAGAGACTGGCGAGAATCACTTTCATGGAAAGGGCCTGCCAAGCTTCCAAAAAACTACGAGTTGCCTGAAATCTCAGCACACACTTTTTCACCCAATCTTGATGAAACTTTCAGGTAATGATCAGTACACCAATCCCACTTGGCTCGCCAAATTTCGTACTTCTAGGTTAAACCGTTCGTTGGCAGTAACCGGTTTCATTTTGAGGTTTCACTTTGTTTTCTTCTATGGGGATACATGTATTTGGAACTCTAAATCAAACACGGTTTGTGCTAGCTCTTTGAAACTTGACACAATAAAGCAGTTTCAAGTTCTATCTCAATGGTTTGTTTGCTGTTGATGTAGCCCTAAGCAGAGACTGGCGAGGATCACTTTCATGGAAAGGGCCTGCCAAGCTTCCAAAAAACTACGAGTTGCCTGAAATATCAGCACACACTTTTTCACCCAATCTTGATGAAACTTTCAGGTAATGATCAGTCCACCAATCCGACTTGGCTCGCCAAATTTCGTTCTTCTAGGTTAAACCGTTCGTTGGCAGTAACCGGTTTCATTTTGAGGTTTCACTCTGTTTTCTCCTATAGGGATACATGTATTTGGAACTCTAAATCAAACACGGTTTGTGCTAGCTCTTTGAAACTTGACACAATAAAGCAGTTTCAAGTTCTATCTCTATGGTTTGTTTGCTGTTGATGTAGCCCTAAGCAGAGACTGGCGAGAATCACTTTCATGGAAAGGGCCTGCCAAGCTTCCAAAAAACTACAAGTTGCCTGAAATCTCAGCACACACTTTTTCACCCAATCTTGATGAAACTTTCAGGTAATGATCAGTACACCAATCCCACTTGGCTCGCCAAATTTCGTTCTTCTAGGTTAAACCGTTCGTTGGCAGTAACCGGTTTCATTTTGAGGTTTCACTCTGTTTTTTCCCATAGGGATACATGTATTTGGAACTCTAAATCAAACACGGTTTGTGCTAGCTCTTTGAAACTTGACACAATAAAGCAGTTTCAAGTTCTATCTCTATGGTTTGTTTGCTGTTGATGTAGCCCTAAGCAGAGACTGGCGAGAATCACTTTCATGGAAAGGGCCTGCCAAGCTTCCAAAAAACTATGAGTTGCCTGAAATCTCAGCACACACTTTTTCACCCAATCTTGATGAAATTTTCAGGTAATGATCAGTACACCAATCCCACGTGGCTCGCCAAATTTCGTTCTTCTAGGTTAAACCGTTCGTTGGCAGTAACCGGTTTCATTTTGAGGTTTCACTCTGTTTTCTCCTATAGGGATACATGTATTTGGAACTCTAAATCAAACAGGGTTTGTGCTAGCTCTTTGAAACTTGACACAATAAAGCAGTTTCAAGTTCTATCTCTATGGTTTGTTTGCTGTTGATGTAGCCCTAAGCAGAGACTGGCGAGAATCACTTTCATGGAAAGGGCCTGCCAAGCTTCCAAAAAACTACGAGTTGCCTGAAATTTCAGCACACACTTTTTCACCCAATCTTGATGAAACTTGCAGGTAATGATCGGTACACCGATCCCACTTGGCTTGCCAAATTTCGTTCTTCTAGGTTAAACCGTTCGTGGCAGTAACCGGTTTCATTTTGAGGTTTCACTCTGTTTTCTCCTATAGGGATACATGTATTTGGAACTCTAAATCAAACACGGTTTGTGCTAGCTCTTTGAAACTTGACACAATAAAGCAGTTTCAAGTTCTATCTCTATGGTTTGTTTGCTGTTGATGTAGCCCTAAGCAGAGACTGGCGAGAATCACTCTCATGGAAAGGGCCTGCCAAGCTTCCAAAAAACTACGAGTTGCCTGAAATCTCAGCACACACTTTTTCACCCAATCTTGATGAAACTTTCAGGTAATGATCAGTACACCAATCCCACTTGGCTCACCAAATTTCGTTCTTCTAGGTTAAACCGTTCGTTGGCAGTAACCGGTTTCATTTTGAGGTTTCACTCTGTTTTCTCCTATAGGGATACATGTATTTGGAACTCTAAATCAAACACGGTTTGTGCTAGCTCTTTGAAACTTGACACAATAAAGCAGTTTCAAGTTCTATCTCTATGGTTTGTTTGCTGTTGATGTAGCCCCAAGCAGAGACTGGCGAGAATCACGTTCATTGAAAGGGCCTGCAAAGCTTCCAAAAAATACGAGTTGCCTGAAATCTCAGCACACACTTTTACACCCAATCTTGATGAAACTTTCAGGTAATGATCAGTACACCAATCCCACTTGGCTCGCCAAATTTCGTTCTTCTAGGTTAAACCGTTCGTTGACAGTAACCGGTTTCATTTTGAGGTTTCACTCTGTTTTCTCCCATAGCGTTACATGTATTTGGAACTCTAAATCAAACACGGTTTGTGCTAGCTCTTTGAAACTTGACACAATAAAGCAGTTTCAAGTTCTATCTCTATGGTTTGTTTGCTGTTGATGTAGCCCTAAGCAGAGACTGGCGAGAATCACTTTCATGGAAAGGGCCTGCCAAGCTTCCAAAAAACTACAAGTTGCCTGAAATCTCAGCACACACTTTTTCACCCAATCTTGATGAAACTTGCAGGTAATGATCAGTACACCAATCCCACTTGGCTCGCCAAATTTCGTTCTTCTAGGTTAAACCGTTCGTTGGCAGTAACCGGTTTCATTTGGGGGTTTCACTCTGTTTTTTCCCATAGGGATACATGTATTTGGAACTCTAAATCAAACACGGTTTGTGCTAGCTCTTTGAAACTTGACACAATAAAGCAGTTTCAAGTTCTATCTCTATGGTTTGTTTGCTGTTGATGTAGCCCTAAGCAGAGACTGGCGAGAATCACTTTCATGGAAAGGGCCTGCCAAGCTTCCAAAAAACTACGAGTTGCCTGAAATCTCAGCACACACTTTTTCACCCAATCTTGATGAAACTTTCAGGTAATGATCAGTACACCAATCCCACTTGGCTCGCCAAATTTCGTACTTCTAGGTTAAACCGTTCGTTGGCAGTAACCGGTTTCATTTTGAGATTTCACTTTGTTTTCTTCTATAGGGATACATGTATTTGGAACTCTAAATCAAACACGGTTTGTGCTAGCTCTTTGAAACTTGACACAATAAAGTAGTTTCAAGTTCTATCTCAATGGTTTGTTTCCTGTTGATGTAGCCCTAAGCAGAGACTGGCGAGGATCAGTTTCATGGAAAGGGCCTGCCAAGCTTCCAAAAAACTACGAGTTGCCTGATATCTCAGCACACACTTTTTCACCCAATCTTGATGAAACTTTCAGGTAATGATCAGTACCCCAATCCGACTTGGCTCGCCAAATTTCGTTCTTCTAGGTTAAACCGTTCGTTGGCAGTAACCGGTTTCATTTTGAGGTTTCACTCTGTTTTCTCCTATAGGGTTACATGTATTTGGAACTCTAAATCAAACACGGTTTGTGCTAGCTCTTTGAAACTTGACACAATAAAGCAGTTTCAAGTTCTATCTCTATGGTTTGTTTGCTGTTGATGTAGCCCTAAGCAGAGACTGGCGAGAATCACTTTCATGGAAAAGGGCCTGCCAAGCTTCCAAAAAACTACAAGTTGCCTGAAATCTCGGCACACACTTTTTCACCCAATCTTGATGAAACTTGCAGGTAATGATCAGTACACCAATCCCACTTGGCTCGCCAAATTTCGTTCTTCTAGGTTAAACCGTTCGTTGGCAGTAACCGGTTTCATTTTGAGGTTTCACTCTGTTTTCTCCTATAGGGATACATGTACTTGGAATTCTAAATCAAACACGGTTTGTGCTAGCTCTTTGAAACTTGACACAATAAAGCAGTTTCAAGTTCTATCTCTATGGTTTGTTTGCTGTTGATGTAGCCCTAAGCAGAGACTGGCGAGAATCACTTTCATGGAAAGGGCCTGCCAAGCTTCCAAAAAACGAGTTGCCTGAAATCTCAGCACACAATTTATCACCCAATCTTGATGAAACTTTCAGGTAATGATCAGTACACCAATTCCACTTGGCTCGACAAATTTCGTTCTTCTAGGTTAAACCGTTCGTTGGCAGTAACCGGTTTCATTTTGAGGTTTCACTCTGTTTTCTCCTATAGGGATACATGTATTTGGAACTCTAAATCAAACACGGTTTGTGCTAGCTCTTTGAAACTTGACACAATAAAGCAGTTTCAAGTTCTATCTCTATGGTTTGTTTGCTGTTGATGTAGCCCTAAGCAGAGACTGGCGAGAATCCCTTTCATGGAAAGGGCCTGCCAAGCTTCCAAAAAACTACGAGTTGCCTGAAATCTCAGCACACACTTTTTCACCCAATCTTGATGAAACTTTCAGGTAATGATCAGTACACCAATCACACTTGGCTCACCAAATTTCGTTCTTCTAGGTTAAACCGTTCGTTGGCAGTAACCAGTTTCATTTTGAGGTTTCACTCTGTTTTCTCCTATAGGGATACATGTATTTGGAACTCTAAATCAAACACGGTTTGTGCTAGCTCTTTGAAACTTGACACAATAAAGCAGTTTCAAGTTCTATCTCTATGGTTTGTTTGCTGTTGATGTAGCCCTAAGCAGAGACTGGTGAGAATCACTTTCATGGAAAGGGCCAGCAAAGCTTCCAAAAAACTACGAGTTGCCTGAAATCTCAGCACACACTTTTTCACCCAATCCTGATGAAACTTTCAGGTAATGATCAGTACAACAATCCCACTTGGCTCACCAAATTTCGTTCTTCTAGGTTAAACCGTTCGTTGGCAGTAACCTGTTTCATTTTGAGGTTTCACTCTGTTTTCTCCTGTAGGGATACATGTATTTGGAACTCTAAATCAAACACGGTTTGTGCTAGCTCTTTGAAACTTGACACAATAAAGCAGTTTCAAGTTCTATCTCTATGGTTTGTTTGCTGTTGATGTAGCCCTAAGCAGAGACTGGCGAGAATCACTTTCATGGAAAGGGCCTGCCAAGCTTCCAAAAGACTACGAGTTTCCTGAAATCTCAGCACACACTTTTTCACCCAATCTTGATGAAACTTTCAGGTAATGATCAGTACACCAATCCCACTTGGCTCGCCAAATTTCGTTCTTCTAGGTTAAACCGTTCGTTGGCAGTAACCGCTTTCATTTTGAGGTTTCACTCTGTATTTCTCCTGTCGGGATACATGTATTTGGAACTCTAAATCAAACACGGTTTGTGCTAGCTCTTTGAAACTTGACACAATAAAGAAGTTTCAAGTTCTATCTCTATGGTTTGTTTGCTGTTGATGGAGCCCTAAGCAGAGACTGGCGAGAATCACTTTCATGGAAAGGGCCTGCAAAGCTTCCAAAAATCTACGAGTTGCCTGAAATCTCAGCACACACTTTTTCACCCAATCTTGATGAAACTTTCAGGTAATGATCAGTACACCAATCCCACTTGGCTCGCCAAATTTCGTTCTTCTAGGTTAAACCGTTCGTTGGCAGTAACCAGTTTCATTTTGAGGTTTCACTCTGTTTTCTCCTATAGGGATACATGCATTTGGAACTCTAAATCAAACAGGGTTTGTGCTAGCTCTTTGAAACTTGACACAATAAAGCAGTTTCAAGTTCTATCTCTATGGTTTGTTTGCTGTTGATGTAGCCCTAAGCAGCGACTGGTGAGAATCACTTTCATGGAAAGGGCCTGCCAAGCTTCCAAAAAACTACGAGTTGCCTGAAATCTCAGCACACACTTTTTCACCCAATCTTGATGAAACTTTCAGGTAATGATCAGTACAACAATCCCACTTGGCTCTCCAAATTTCGTTCTTCTAGGTTAAACCGTTCGTTGGCAGTAACCTGTTTCATTTTGAGGTTTCACTCTGTTTTCTCCTGTAGGGATACATGTATTTGGAACTCTAAATCAAACACGGTTTGTGCTAGCTCTTTGAGACTTGACACAATAAAGCAGTTTCAAGTTCTATCTCTATGGTTTGTTTGCTGTTGATGTAGCCCTAAGCAGCGACTGGTGAGAATCACTTTCATGGAAAGGGCCTGCCAAGCTTCCAAAAAACTACGAGTTGCTTATAATCTCAGCACACACTTTTTCACCCAATCTTGATGATACTTTCAGGTAATGATCAGTCCACCAATCCTACTTGGCTCGCCAAATTTCGTTTTTCTAGGTTAAACCATTCATTGGCAGTATCCGGATTCATTTTGAGGTTTCACTCTGTTTTCTCCTATAGGGATACATGTATTTGGAACTCTAAATCAAACACGGTTTGTGCTAGCTCTTTGAAACTTGACACAATAAAGCAGTTTCAAGTTCTATCTCTATGGTTTGTTTGCTGTTGATGTAGCCCGAAGCAGAGACTGGCGAGAATCACTTTCATAGAAAGGGCCTGCCAAGCTTCCAAAAAACTATGAGTTGCCTGAAATCTCAGCACATACTTTTTCACCCAATCTTGATGAAACTTTCAGGTAATGATCAGTACACCAAACCCACTTGGCTCACCAAATTTCGTTCTTCTAGGTTAAACCGTTCGTTGGCAGTAACCAGTTTCATTTTGAGGTTTCACTCTGTTTTCTCCTATAGGGATACATGTATTTGGAACTCTAAATCAAACACGGTTTGTGCTAGCTCTTTGAAACTTGACAATATAAACCAGTTTCAAGTTCTATCTCTATGGTTTGTTTGCTGTTGATGTAGCCCTAAGCAGAGACTGGTGAGAATCACTTTCATGGAAAGGGCCTGCCAAGCTTCCAAAAAACTACGAGTTGCCTGAAATCTCAGCACACACTTTTTCAACCAATCTTGATGAAACTTTCAGGTAATGATCAGTACACCAATCCCACTTGGCTCACCAAATTTCGTTCTTCTAGGTTAAACCGTTCGTTGGCAGTAACCAGTTTCATTTTGAGGTTTCACTCTGTTTTCTCCTATAGGGATACATGTATTTGGAACTCTAAATCAAACACGGTTTGTGCTAGCTCTTTGAAACTTGACACAATAAAGCAGTTTCAAGTTCTATCTCTATGGTTTGTTTGCTGTTGATGTAGCCCTAAGCAGAGACTGGTGAGAATCACTTTCATGGAAAGGGCCTGCCAAGCTTCCAAAAAACTACGAGTTGCCTGAAATCTCAGCACACACTTTTTCACCCAATCTTGATGAAACTTTCAGGTAATGATCAGTACACCAATCCCACTTGGCTCGCCAAATTTCGTTCTTCTGGGATAAATCGTTCGTTGGCAGTAACCGGTTTCATTTTGAGGTTTCACTCTGTTTTCTCCTGTAGGGATACATGTATTTGGAACTCTAAATCAAACACGGTTTGTGCTAGCTCTTTGAAACTTGACACAATAAAGCAGTTTCAAGTTCTATCTCTATGGTTTGTTTGCTGTTGATGTAGCCCTAAGCAGAGACTGGTGAGAATCACTTTCATGGAAAGGGCCTGCCAAGCTTCCAAAAAACTACGAGTTGCCTGAAATCTCAGCACACACTTTTTCACCCAATCTTGATGAAACTTTCAGGTAATGATCAGTACACCAATCCCACTTGGCTCACCAAATTTCGTTCTTCTAGGTTAAACCGTTCGTTGGCAGTAACTGTTTTCATTTTGAGGTTTCACTCTGTTTTCTCCTGTAGGGATACATGTATTTGGAACTCTAAATCAAACAAGGTTTGTGCTAGCTCTTTGAGACTTGACACAATAAAGCAGTTTCAAGTTCTATCTCTATGGTTTGTTTTCTGTTGATGGAGCCCTAAGTAGAGACTGCCGAGAATCACTTTCATGGAAAGGGCCTGCCAAGCTTCCAAAAAACTACGAGTTGCTTGAAATCTCAGCACACACTTTTTCACCCAATCTTGATGAAACGTTCATGTAATGATCAGGACACCAATCCCACTTCGCTCGCCAAATTTCGTTCTTCTAGGTTAAACCGTTCGTTGGCAGTAACCGGTTTCATTTTGAGGTTTCACTCTGTTATCTCCTATAGGGATACATGTATTTGGAACTCTAAATCAAACACGGTTTGTGCTAGCTCTTTGAGACTTGACACAATAAAGCAGTTTCAAGTTCTATCTCTATGGTTTGTTTGCTGTTGATGTAGCCCTAAGCAGAGACTGGTGAGAATCACTTTCATGGAAAGGGCCTGCCAAGCTTCCAAAAAACTACGAGTTGCCTGAAATCTCAGCACACACTTTTTCACCCAATCTTGATGAAACTTTCAGGTAATGATCAGTACACCAATCCCACTTGGCTCGCCAAATTTCGTTCTTCTAGGTTAAACCGTTCGTTGGCAGTAACCGGTTTCATTTTGAGGTTTCACTCTGTTTTCTGCTATAGGGATACATGTATTTGGAACTCTAAATCAAACACGGTTTGTGCTAGCTCTTTGAAACTTGACACAGTAAAGCAGTTTCAAGTTCTATCTCTATGGTTTGTTTGCTGTTGATGTAGCCCTAAGCAGAGACTGGCGAGGATCACTTTCATGGAAAGGGCCTGCCAAGCTTCCAAAAAACTACGAGTTGCCTGAAATCTCAGCACACACTTTTTCACCCAATCTTGATGAAACTTTCAGGTAATGATCAGTACAACAATCCCACTTGGCTCTCCAAATTTCGTTCTTCAAGGTTAAACCGTTCGTTGGCAGTAACCTGTTTCATTTTGAGGTTTCACTCTGTTTTCTCCTGTAGGGATACATGTATTTGGAACTCTAAATCAAACACGGTTTGTTCTAGCTCTTTGAGACTTGACACAATAAAGCAGTTTCAAGTTCTATCTCTATGGTTTGTTTGCTGTTGATGTAGCCCTAAGCAGAGACTGGCGAGAATCACTTTCATGGAAAGGGCCTGCCAAGCTTCCAAAAAACTACGAGTTACCTGAAATCTCAGCACACACTTTTTCACCCAATCTTGATGAAACTTTCAGGTAATTATCAGGACACCAATCCCACTTGGCTCGCCAAATTTCGTTCTTCTAGGTTAAACCGTTCGTTGGCAGTAACTGTTTTCATTTTGAGGTTTCACTCTGTTTTCTCCTGTAGGGATACATGTATTTGGAACTCTAAATCAAACACGGTATGTGCTAGCTCTTTGAGACTTGACACAATAAAGCAGTTTCAAGTTCTATCTCTATGGTTTGTTTGCTGTTGATGTAGCCCGAAGCACAGACTGGCGAGAATCACTTTCATAGAAAGGGCCTGCCTAGCTTCCAAAAAACTACGAGTTACCTGAAATCTCAGCACACACTTTTTCACCCAATCTTGATGAAACTTTCAGGTAATGATCAGTACACCAATCCCACGTGGCTCGCCAAATTTCGTTCTTCTAGGTTAAACCGTTCATTGGCAGTAACCGGTTTCATTTTGAGGTTTCACTCTGTTTTCTCCTATAGGGATACATGTATTTGGAACTCTAAATCAAACACGGTTTGTGCTAGCTCTTTGAAACTTGACACAATAAAGCAGTTTCAAGTTCTATCTCTATGGTTTGTTTTCTGTTGATGGAGCCCTAAGTAGAGACTGGCGAGAATCATTTTCATGGAAAGGGCCTGCCAAGCTTCCAAAAAACTACGAGTTGCCTGAAATCTCAGCACACACTTTTTCACCCAATCTTGATGAAACTTTCAGGTAATGATCAGTACACCAATCCCACTTGGCTCACCAAATTTCGTTCTTCTAGGTTAAACCGTTCGTTGGCAGTAACTGTTTTCATTTTGAGGTTTCACTCTGTTTTCTCCTGTAGGGATACATGTATTTGGAACTCTAAATCAAACACGGTTTGTGCTAGCTCTTTGAGAATTGACACAATAAAGCAGTTTCAAGTTCTATCACTATGGTTTGTTTTCTGTTGATGGAGCCCTAAGTAGAGACTGGCGAGAATCACTTTCATGGAAAGGGCCTGCCAAGCTTCCAAAAAACTACGAGTTGCTAGAAATCTCAGCACACACTTTTTCACCCAATCTTGATGAAACGTTCACGTAATGATCAGTACACCAATCCCACTTGGCTCGCCAAATTTCGTTCTTCTAGGTTAAACCGTTCGTTGGCAGTAACCGGTTTCATTTTGAGGTTTCACTCTGTTATCTCCTATAGGGATACATGTATTTGGAACTCTAAATCAAACACGGTTTGTGCTAGCTCTTTGAGACTTGACACAATAAAGCAGTTTCAAGTTCTATCTCTATGGTTTGTTTGCTGTTGATGTAGCCCTAAGCAGAGACTGGTGAGAATCACTTTCATGGAAAGGGCCTGCCAAGCTTCCAAAAAACTACGAGTTGCCTGAAATCTCAGCACACACTTTTTCACCCAATCTTGATGAAACTTTCAGGTAATGATCAGTACACAATCCCACTTGGCTCGCCAAATTTCGTTCTTCTAGGTTAAACCGTTCGTTGGCAGAAACCGGTTTCATTTTGAGGTTTCACTCTGTTTTCTCCTATAGGGATACATGTATTTGGAACTCTAAATCAAACACGGTTTGTGCTAGCTCTTTGAAACTTGACACAGTAAAGCAGTTTCAAGTTCTATCTCTATGGTTTGTTTGCTGTTGATGTAGCCCTAAGCAGAGACTGGCGAGAATCACTTTCATGGAAAGGGCCTGCCAAGCTTCCAAAAAACTACGAGTTGCCTGAAATCTCAGCACACACTTTTTCAACCAATCTTGATGAAACTTTCAGGTAATGATCAGTACACCATTCCACTTGGCTCGCCAAATTTCGTTCTTCTAGGTTAAACCGTTTGTTGGCAGTAACCGGTTTCATTTTGAGGTTTCACTCTGTTTTCTCCTATAGGGATACATGTATTTGGAACTCTAAATCAAACACGGTTTGTGCTAGCTCTTTGAAACTTGACACAATAAAGCAGTTTCAAGTTCTATCTCTATGCTTTGTTTGCTGTTGATGTAGCCCTAAGCAGAGACTGGCGAGAATCACTTTCATGGAGAGGGCCTGCCTAGCTTCCAAGAAACTACGAGTTGCCTGAAATCTCAGCACACACTTTTTCACCCAATCTTGATGAAACTTTCAGGTAATGATCAGTACACCATTCCCACTTGGCTCGCCAAATTTCGTTCTTCTAGGTTAAACCGTTTGTTTGCAGTAACCGGTTTCATTTTGAGGTTTCACTCTGTTTTCTCCTATAGGGATACATGTATTTGGAACTCTAAATCCAACTCGGTTTGTGCTAGCTCTTTGAAACTTGACACAATAAAGCAGTTTCAAGTTCTATCTCTATGGTTTGTTGCTGTTGATATAGCCGTAAGCAGAGACTGGCGAGAATCACTTTCATGGAAAGGGCCTGCCATGCTTCCAAAAAACTTCGAGTTGCCTGAAATCTTAGCAAACACTTTTTCACACAACCTTGATGATACTTTCAGGTAATGATCAGTACACCAAGCCCACTTGGCTCGCCAAATTTCGTTCTTCTAGGTTAAACCGTTCGTTGGCAGTAACCGGTTTCATTTTGAGGTTTCAGATTGTTTTCTCCTATAGGGATACATGTATTTGGAACTCTAAATCAAACACGGTTTGTGCTAGCTCTTTGAAACTTGACACAATAAAGCAGTTTCAAGTTCTATCTCTATGCTTTGTTTGCTGTTGATGTAGCCCTAAGCAGAGACTGGCGAGAATCACTTTCATGGAAAGGGCCTGCCAAGCTTCCAAAAAACTACGAGTTGCCTGAAATCTCAGCAAACACTTTTTCACCCAATCTTGATGATAGTTTCAGGTAATGATCAGTACACCAATCCTACTTGGCTCGCCAAATTTCGTTTTTCTAGGTTAAACCGTTCCTTTGCAGTAACCGGTTTCATTTTTAGGTTTCACTCTATTTTCTCCTATAGGGATACATGTATTTGGAAGTCTAAATCAAACTCGGTTTGTGCTAGCTCTTTGAAACTTGACACAATAAAGCAGTTTCAAGTTCTATCTCTATGTTTTTTTTGCTGTTGATGTACCCCTAAGAAGAGACTGGCGAGAATCACTTTCATGGAAAGGGCCTGCCAAGCTTCCAAAAAACTACGAGTTCCCTGAAATCTCAGCAAACACTTTTTCACCCAATCTTGATGATACTTTCAGGTAATGATCAGTACACCATGCCCACTTGGCTCGCCAAATTTTGTTCTTCTAGGTTAAACCGTTCGTTGGCAGTAACCGGTTTCCTTTTGAGGTTTCACTCTGTTTTCTCCTATAGGGATACATGTATTTGGAACTCTAAATCCAACACGGTTTGTGCTAGCTCTTTGAAACTTGACACAATAAAGCAGTTTCAAGTTCTCTCTCTATGGTTTGTTTGCTGTTGATGTAGCCCTAAGAACAGACTGGCGAGAATCACTTTCATGGAAAGGGCCTGACAAGCTTCCAAAAAACTACGAGTTGCCTGAAATCTCAGCAAACACTTTTTCACCCAATCTTGATGATACTTTCAGGTAATGATCAGTACACCAATCCCACTTGGCTCGCCAAATTTCGTTTTTCTAGGTTAAACCGTTCCTTTGCAGTAACCGGTTTCATTTTTAGGTTTCACTCTGTTTTCTCCTATAGGGATACATGTATTTGGAACTCTAAATCAAACTCGGTTTGTGCTAGCTCTTTGAAACTTGACACAATTAAGCAGTTTCAAGTTCTATCTCTATGGTTTGTTTGCTGTTGATGTAGCCCTAAGCAGAGACTGGCGAGAATCACTTTCATGGAAAGGGCCTGCCAAGCTTCCAAAAAACTATGAGTTGCCTTAAATCTCAGCAAACACTTTTTCACCCAATCTGGATGATACTTTCAGGTAATGATCAGTACACCAAGCCCACTTGGCTAGCCAAATTTCGTTCTTGTAGGTTAAACCGTTCGTTGGCAGTAACCGGTTTCATTTTGAGGTTTCACTCTGTTTTCTCCTATAGGGATACATGTATTTGGAACTCTAATTCAAACAGGGTTTGTGCTAGCTCTTTGAAACTTGACACAATAAAGCAGTTTGAAGTTCTATCTCTATGGTTTATTTGCTGTTGATGTAGCCCTAAGCAGAGACTGGCGAGAATCACTTTCATGGAAAGGGCCTGCCAAGCTTCCAAAAAAATACGAGGTGCATGAAATCTCAGCAAACACTTTTTCACCCAATCTTGATGATACTTTCAGGTAATGATCAGTACACATATCCCACTTGGCTTGCCAAATTTCGTTCTTGTAGGTTAAACCGTTCATTGGCAGTAACGGGTTTCATTTTGAGGTTTCACTCTGTTTTCTCCTATAGGGATACATGTATTTGGAACTCTAAATCAAACACGGTTTGTGCTAGCTCTTTGAAACTTGACACAATAAAGCAGTTTCAAGTTCTATCTCTATGGATTGTTTCCTGTTGATGTAGCCCTAAGCAGAGACTGGCGAGAATCACTTTCATGGAAAGGGCCTGCCAAGCTTCCAAAAAACTACGAGTTGCCTGAAATCTCAGCAAACACTTTTTCACCCAATCTTGATGATACTTTCAGGTAATGATCAGTACACCAAGCCCACTTGGCTCGCCAAAATTCGTTCTTCTAGGTTAAACCGTTCGTTGGCAGTAACCGGTTTCATTTTGAGGTTTCACTCTGTTTTCTCCTATAGGGATACATGTATTTGGAACTCTAATTCAAAAACGGTTTGTGCTAGCTCATTGAAACTTGACACAATAAAGCAGTTTCAAGTTCTATCTCTATGGTTTATTTGCTGTTGCTGTAGCCCTAAGCAGAGACTGGCGAGAATCACTTTCATGGAAAGGGCCTGCCAAGCTTCCAAAAAACTACGAGTTGGCTGAAATCTCAGCACACACTTTTTCACCCAATCTAGATGAAACTTTCAGGTAATGATCAGTACACCGATCCCACTTGGCTCGCCAAATTTCGTTCTTCTAGGTTAAACCGTTCGTTGGCAGTAACCGGTTTCATTTTGAGGTTTCACTCTGTTTTCTCCTATAGGGATACATGTATTTGGAACTCTAAATCAAACACGGTTTGTGCTAGCTCTTTGAAACTTGACACAATAAAGCAGTTTCAAGTTCTATCTCTATGGTTTGTTTGCTGTTGATGTAGCCCTAAGCAGAGACTGGCGAGAATCACTTTCATGGAAAGGGCCTGCCAAGCTTCCAAAAAACTACGAGTTGCCTGAAATCTCAGGAAACTCTTTTTCACCAAATCTTGATGATACTTTCAGGTAATGATCAGTACACATATCCCACTTGGCTACCCAAATTTTGTTCTTCTAGGTTAAACCGTTCGTTGGCAGTAACCGGTTTCATTTTGGGGTTTCACTCTGTTTTCTTCTATAGGGATACATGTATTTGGAACTCTAATTCAAACACGGTTTGTGCTAGCTCATTGAAACTTGACACAATAAAGCAGTTTCAAGTTCTATGTCTATGGTCTGTTTGCTGTTGATGTAGTCCTAAGCAGAGACTGGGAGAATCACTTTCATGGAAAGGGCCTGCCAAGCTTCCAAAAAACTACCAGTTGCCTGAAATCTCAGCAAACACTTTTTCACCCAATCTTGATGATACTTTCAGGTAATGATCAGGATACCAAGCCCACTTGGCTCGCCAAATTTCGTTCTTCTAGGTTAAACCGTTCATTGGCAGTAACCGGTTTCATTTTGAGGTTTCACTCTGTTTTCTCCTATACGGATACATGTATTTGGAACTCTAATTCAAACACGGTTTGTGCTAGCTCTTTGAAACTTGACACAATAAAGCAGATTCAAGTTCTATCTCTATGGTTTGTTTGCTGTTGATGTAGCCCTAAGCAGAGACTGACGAGAATCACTTTCATGGAAAGGGCCTGCCAAGCTTCCAAAAAAACTACGAGTTGCCCGAAATCTCAGCAAACACTTTTTCAACCAATCTTGATGATACTTTCAGGTAATGATCAGTACACATATCCCACTTGGCTCGCCAAAATTCGTTCTTCTAGGTTAAACCATTTGTTGGCAGTAACCGGTTTCATTTTGAGGTTTCACTCTGTTTTCTCCTATAGGTATACATGTATTTGGAACTCTAAATCATACACGGTTTTTGCTAGCTCTTTGAAACTTGACACAATAAAGCAGTTTCTAGTTCTATCTCTATGGTTTGTTTGCTGTTGATGTAGCCCTAAGCAGAGACTGGCGAGAATCACTTTCATGGAAAGGGCCTGCCAAGCTCCAAAAAACTACAAGTTGCCTGAAATCTCAGCAAACACTTTTTCACCCAATCTTGATGATACTTTCAGGTAAGGATCAGTACACCAATCCCACTTGGCTCGCCAAATTTCGTTCTTCTAGGATAAACCGTTCGTTGGCAGTAACCGGTTTCATTTTGAGGTTTCACTCTGTTTTCTCCTATAGGGATACATGTATTTGGAACTCTGAATCAAACACGGTGTGTGCTAGCTCTTTGAAACTTGACAATATAAACCAGTTTCAAGTTCTATCTCTATGGTTTGTTTGCTGTTGATGTAGCCCTAAGCAGAGACTGGCGAGATTCACTTTCATGGAAAGGGCCTGCCAAGCTTCCAAAAAACTTCGAGTTGCCTGAAATCTCAGCAAACACTTTTTCACCCAAATTTGTAGATACTTTCAGGTACTGATCAGTACACCAAGCCCACTTTGCTCGCCAAATTTCGTTCTTCTAGGTAAAACCGTTCGTTGGCAGTAACCGGTTTCATTTTGAGGTTTCACTTTGTTTTCTCCTATAGGGATACATGTATTCGGAACTCTAAATCAAACACGGTTTGTGCTAGCTCTTTGAAACTTGACACAATAAAGCAGTTTCAAGTTCTATCTCTATGGTTTGTTTGCTGTTGTTGTAGCCCTAAGCAGAGACTGGCGAGAATCACTTTCATGGAAAGGGCGTGCCAAGCTCCAAAAACCTATGAGTTTCCTGAAATCTCAGCAAACACTTTTTCACGCAATCTTGATGATACTTTCAGGTAATGATCAGTACACCAAGTCCATTTGGCTCGCCAAATTTCGTTCTTCTAGGTTAAACCGTTCGTTGTCAGTAACCGGTTTCATTTTGAGGTTTCACTCTGTTTTCTCCTATAGGGATACATGTATTTGGAACTCTAAATCAAACACGGTTTGTGCTAGCTCTTTGAAACTTGACACAATAAAGCAGTTTCAAGTTCTATCTCTATGGTTTGTTTGCTGTTGATGTAGCCCTAAGCAGAGACTGGCGAG
This sequence comes from Ictidomys tridecemlineatus, assembly GCF_052094955.1. Lineage (NCBI taxonomy): Eukaryota > Metazoa > Chordata > Mammalia > Rodentia > Sciuridae > Ictidomys > Ictidomys tridecemlineatus. The sequence continues at coordinate 36,483 of NW_027523008.1, read as the reverse complement.
AATCACTTTCATGGAAAGGGCCTGCCAAGCTCCAAAAAACTACGAGTTGCCTGAAATTTCAGCAAACATTTTTTCACCCAATCTTCATGATACTTTCAGGTAATGATCAGTACATCAAGCCCACTTGGCTCGCCAAATTTCGTTCTTCTAGGTTAAACCGTTCGTTGGCAGTAACCGGTTTCATTTTGAGGTTTCACTCTGTTTTCTCCTATAGGGATACATGTATTCGGAACTCTAAATCAAACACGGTTTGTGCTAGCTCTTTGAAACTTGACACAATAAAGCAGTTTCTAGTTCTATCTCTATGGTTTGTTTGCTGTTGATGTAGCCCTAAGCAGAGACTGGCGAGAATCACTTTCATGGAAAGGGCCTGCCAAGCTCCAAAAAACTACGAGTTGCCTGAAATCTCAGCAAACACTTTTTCACCCAATCTTGATGATACTTTCAGGTACTGATCAGTACACATATCCCACTTGGCTCGCCAAATTTCGTTCTTCTAGGATAAACCGTTCGTTGGCAGTAACCGGTTTCATTTTGAAGTTTCACTCTGTTTTCTCCTATAGGGATACATGTATTTGGAACTCTGAATCAAACACGGTTTGTGCTAGCTCTTTGAAACTTGACAATATAAACCAGTTTCAAGTTCTATCTCTATGGTTTGTTTGCTGTTGATGTAGCCCTAAGCAGAGACTGGCGAGAATCACTTTCATGGAAAGGGCCTGCCAAGCTTCCAAAAAACTACGAGTTGCCTGAAATCTCAGCAAACACTTTTTCACCCAAATTTGTAGATACTTTCAGGTACTGATCAGTACACCAAGCCCACTTGGCTCGCCAAATTTTGTTCTTCTAGGTTAAACCGTTCGTTGGCAGTAACCGGTTTCATTTTGAGGTTTCACTTTGTTTTCTCCTATAGGGATACATGTATTTGGAACTCTAAATCAAACACGGTTTGTGCTAGCTCTTTGAAACTTGACACAATAAAGCAGTTTCTAGTTCTATCTCTATGGTTTGTTTGCTGTTGATGTAGCCCTAAGCAGAGACTGGCGAGAATCACTTTCATGGAAAGGGCCTGCCAAGCTCCAAAAAACTACGAGTTGCCTGAAATCTCAGCAAACACTTTTTCACCCAATCTTGATGATACTTTCAGGTAATGATCAGTACACCAATCCCACTTGGCTCGCCAAATTTCGTTCTTCTAGGATAAACCGTTCGTTGGCAGTAACCGGTTTCATTTTGAGGTTTCACTTTGTTTTCTCCTATAGGGATACATGTATTCGGAACTCTAAATCAAACACGGTTTGTGCTAGCTCTTTGAAACTTGACACAATAAAGCAGTTTCAAGTTCTATCTCTATGGTTTGTTTGCTGTTGATGTAGCCCTAAGCAGAGACTGGCGAGAATCACTTTCATGGAAAGGGCCTGCCAAGCTTCCAAAAAACTACGAGTTGCTTGAAATCTCAGCAAACATTTTTTCACCCAACCTTGATGATACTTTCAGGTAACGATCAGGACACCAAGCCCAAATGGCTCGCCAAATTTCGTTCTTCTAGGTTAAACTGTTCGTTGGCAATAACCGGTTTCATTTTGAACTTTCACTCAGTTTTCTCCTATAGGTATACATGTATTTGGAACTCTACATCAAACACGGTTTGTGCTAACTCTTTGAAACTTGACACAATAAAGCAGTTGCAAGTTCTATCTCTATGGTTTGTTTGCTGTTGATGTAGCCCTAAGCAGAAACTGGCGAGAATCACTTTCATGGAAAAGGCCTGCCAAGCGTCCAGAAAACTACGAGTTGCCTGAAATCTCAGTAAACACTTTTTCACCCAATCTTGATGATACTTTCAGGTAATGATCAGGACACCAAGCCCACTTGGCTCGCCAAATTTCCTTCTTCTAGGTTAAACCGTTCGTTGGCAGTAACCGGTTTCATTTTGAGGTTTCACTCTGTTTTCTCCTATAGGGATACATGTATTTGGAACTCTAAATTAAACACGGTTTGTGCTAGCTCTTTGAAACTTGACACAATAAAGAAGTTTCAAGTTCTATCTCTATGGTTTGTTTGGTGTTGATGTAGCCCTAAGCGAGACTGGCGAGAATCACTTTCATGGAAAGGGCCTGCCAAGCTTCCAAAAAACTACGAGTTGCCTGAAATCTCAGCAAACACGTTTTAACCCAATCTTGATGATACTTTCAGGTAATGATCAGTACACCAAGCCCACTTGGCTCGCCAAATTTCGTTCTTATAGGTTAAACCGTTCGTTGGCAGTAACCGGTTTCATTTTGAGGTTTCACTCTGTTTTCTCCTATAGGGATACATGTATTTGGAACTCTAAATCATTCACGGTTTGTGCTAGCTCTTTGAAACTTGACACAATAAAGAAGTTTCAAGTTCTATCTCTATGGTTTGTTTGCTGTTGATGTAGCCCTAAGCAGAGACTGGCGAGAATCACTTTCATGGAAAGGGCCTGCCATGCTTCCAAAAAACTACGAGTTGCCTGAAATCTCAGCACACACTTTTTCACCCAATCTTGATGAAACTTTCAGGTAATTATCAATACACCAATCCCACTTGGCTCGCCAAATTTCGTTCTTCTAGGTTAAACCGTTCGTTGGCAGTAACCGGTTTCATTTTGAGGTTTCACTCTGTTTTTCTCCTATAGGGATACATGTATTTGGAACTCTAAATCAAACACGGTTTGTGCTAGCTCTTTGAAACTTGACACAATAAAGCAGTTTCAAGTTCTCTCTTTATGGTTTGTTTGCTGTTGATGTAGCCCTAAGCAGAGACTGGTGAGAATCACTTTCATGGAAAGGGCCTGCCAAGCTTCCAAAAAACTACGAGTTGCCTGAAATCTCAGCAAACACTTTTTCACCCCATCTTGATGAAACTTTCAGGTAATGATCAGTACACCAATCCCACGTGGCTCGCCAAATTTCATTCTTCTAGGTTAAACCGTTCGTTGGCAGTAACCGGTTTCATTTTGAGGTTTCACTCTGTTTTCTTCTATAGGGATACATGTATTTGGAACTCTAAATCAAACATGGTTTGTGCTAGCTCTTTGAAACTTGACACAATAAAGCAGTTTCTAGTTCTATCTCTATGGTTTGTTTGCTGTTGATGTAGCCCTAAGCAGAGACTGGCGAGAATCACTTTCATGGAAAGGGCCTGCCAAGCTTCCAAATAACTATGAGTTGCCTGAAATCTCTGAAAACACTTTTTCACCCAATCTTGATGAAACTTTCAGGTAATGATCAGTACACCAATCCCACTTGGCTCACCAAATTTCCTTCTTCTAGGTTAAACCGTTCATTGGCAGTAACCGGTTTCATTTTGAGGTTTCACTCTGTTTTCTCCTATAGGGATACATGTATTTGGAACTCTAAATCAAACACGGTTGGTGCTAGCTCTTTGAAACTTGACACAATAATGCAGTTTCAAGTTCTCTCTCTATGGTTTGTTTGCTGTTGATGTAGCCCTAAGCAGAGACTGGCGAGAATCACTTTCATGGAAAGGGCCTGCCAAGCTTCCAAAAAACTACGAGTTGCCTGAAATCTCAGCACACACTTTTTCACCCAATCTTGATGAAACGTTCAGGTACTGATCAGTACACCAATCCCACTTGACTCGCCAAATTTCGTTCTTCTAGGTTAAACCGTTCGTGGGCAGTAAAGGTTTCATTTTGAGGTTTCACTCTGTTTTCTTCTATAGGGATACATGTATTTGGAACTCTAAATCAAACACGGTTTGTGCTAGCTCTTTGAAACTTGACACAATAAAGCAGTTTCAAGTTCTATCTCTATGGTTTGTTTGCTGTTGATGTAGCCCTAAGAAGAGACTGGCGAGAATCACTTTCATGGAAAAGGCCTGCCAATCTTCCAAAAAACTACAAGTTGCCTGAAATCTCAGCACACACTTTTTCACCCAATCTTGATGAAACTTTTAGGTAATGATCACTACACCAATCCCACTTGGCTCGCCAAATTTCGTTCTTCTAGGTTAAACCGTTCATTGGCAGTAACTGGTTTCATTTTGAGGTTTCACTCTGTTTTCTCCTATAGGGATACATGTATTTGGAACTCTAAATCAAACACGGTTTGTGCTAGCTCTTTGAAACTTGACACAATAAAGCAGTTTCAAGTTCTCTCTCTATGGTTTGTTTGCTGTTGATGTAGCCCTAAGCAGAGACTGGCGAGAATCACTTTCATGGAAAGGGCTTGCCAAGCTTCCAAAAAACTACGAGTTGCCTGAAATCTCAGCACACACTTTTTCACCCAATCTTGATGAAACTTTCAGGTACTGATCAGTACACCAATCCCACTTGGATCGCCAAATTTCGTTCTTCTAGGTTAAACCGTTCGTGGGCAGTAAAGGTTTAATTTTGAGGTTTCACTCTGTTTTCTTCTATAGGGATACATGTATTTGGAACTCTAAATCAAACACGGTTTGTGCTAGCTCTTTGAAACTTGACACAATAATGCAGTTTCAAGTTCTCTCTCTATGGTTTGTTTGCTGTTGATGTAGCCCTAAGCAGAGACTGGCGAGAATCACTTTCATGGAAAGGGCCTGCCAAGCTTCCAAAAAACTACGAGTTGCCTGAAATCTCAGCACACACTTTTTCACCCAATCTTGATGAAACGTTCAGGTACTGATCAGTACACCAATCCCACTTGACTCGCCAAATTTCGTTCTTCTAGGTTAAACCGTTCGTGGGCAGTAAAGGTTTCATTTTGAGGTTTCACTCTGTTTTCTTCTATAGGGATACATGTATTTGGAACTCTAAATCAAACACGGTTTGTGCTAGCTCTTTGAAACTTGACACAATAAAGCAGTTTCAAGTTCTATCTCTATGGTTTGTTTGCTGTTGATGTAGCCCTAAGAAGAGACTGGCGAGAATCACTTTCATGGAAAAGGCCTGCCAAGCTTCCAAAAAACTACAAGTTGCCTGAAATCTCAGCACACACTTTTTCACCCAATCTTGATGAAACTTTTAGGTAATGATCACTACACCAATCCCACTTGGCTCGCCAAATTTCGTTCTTCTAGGTTAAACCGTTCGTTGGCAGTAACCGGTTTCATTTTGAGGTTTCACTCTGTTTTCTCCTATAGGGATACATGTATTTGGAACTCTAAATCAAACACGGTTTGTGCTAGCTCTTTGAAACTTGACACAATAAAGCAGTTTCAAGTTCTATCTCTATGGTTTGTTTGCTGTTGATGTAGCCCTAAGCAGAGACTGGCGAGAATCACTTTCATGGAAAGGGCCTGCCAAGCTTCCAAAAAACTACAAGTTGCCTGAAATCTCAGCACACACTTTTTCACCCAATCTTGATGAAACTTTCAGGTAATGATCAGTACACCAATCCCACTTGGCTCACCAAATTTCGTTTTTCTAGGTTAAACCGTTCGTTGGCAGTAACCGGTTTCATTTTGAGGTTTCACTGTGTTTTCTCCTATAGGGATACATGTATTTGGAACTCTAAATCAAACACGGTTTGTGCTAACTCTTTGAAACTTGACACAATAAAGCAGTTTCAAGATCTAACTCTATGGGTTGTTTGCTGTTGATGTAGCCCTAAGCAGAGACTGGCAAGAATCACTTTCATGGAAAGGGCCTGCCAAGCTTCCAAAAAACTACGAGTTGCCTGGAATCTCAGCACACACTTTTTCACCCAATCTTGATGAAACTTTCAGGTAATGATCAGTACACCAATCCCACTTGGCTTGCCAAATTTCGTTCTTCTAGGTTAAACAGTTCATTGGCAGTAACCGGTTTCATTTTGAGGTTTCACTCTGTTTTCTCCTATAGGGATACATGTATTTGGAACTCTAAATCAAACACGGTTTGTGCTAGCTCTTTGAAACTTGACACAATAAAGCAGTTTCAAGTTCTATCTCTATGGTTTGTTTGCTGTTGATGTAGCCCTAAGCAGAAACTGGCGAGAATCACTTTCATGGAAAGGGCCTGCCAAGCTTCCAAAAAACTACGAGTTGCCTGAAATCTCAGCAAACACTTTTTCACCCAATCTTGATGAAACTTTCAGGTAATGATCAGTACACCAATCCCACTTGGCTCGCCAAATTTCGTTCTTCTAGGTTAAACCATTCATTGGCAGTAACTGGTTTCATTTTGAGGTTTCACTCTGTTTTCTCCTATAGGGATACATGTATTTGGAACTCTAAATCAAACACGGTTTGTGCTAGCTCTTTGAAACTTGACACAATAAAGCAGTTTCAAGTTCTCTCTCTATGGTTTGTTTGCTGTTGATGTAGCCCTAAGCAGAGACTGGCGAGAATCACTTTCATGGAAAGGGCCTGCCAAGCTTCCAAAAAACTACGAGTTGCCTGAAATCTCAGCACACACTTTTTCACCCAATCTTGATGAAACTTTCAGGTACTGATCAGTACACCAATCCCACTTGGATCGCCAAATTTCGTTCTTCTAGGTTAAACCGTTCGTGGGCAGTAAAGGTTTAATTTTGAGGTTTCACTCTGTTTTCTTCTATAGGGATACATGTATTTGGAACTCTAAATCAAACACGGTTTGTGCTAGCTCTTTGAAACTTGACACAATAATGCAGTTTCAAGTTCTCTCTCTATGGTTTGTTTGCTGTTGATGTAGCCCTAAGCAGAGACTGGCGAGAATCACTTTCATGGAAAGGGCCTGCCAAGCTTCCAAAAAACTACGAGTTGCCTGAAATCTCAGCACACACTTTTTCACCCAATCTTGATGAAACGTTCAGGTACTGATCAGTACACCAATCCCACTTGACTCGCCAAATTTCGTTCTTCTAGGTTAAACCGTTCGTGGGCAGTAAAGGTTTCATTTTGAGGTTTCACTCTGTTTTCTTCTATAGGGATACATGTATTTGGAACTCTAAATCAAACACGGTTTGTGCTAGCTCTTTGAAACTTGACACAATAAAGCAGTTTCAAGTTCTATCTCTATGGTTTGTTTGCTGTTGATGTAGCCCTAAGCAGAGACTGGCGAGAATCACTTTCATGGAAAGGGCCTGCCAAGCTTACAAAAAACTACGAGTTGCCTGAAATCTCAGCACACACTTTTTCACCCAATCTTGATGATACTTTCAGGAAATGATCAGTAAACCAATCCCACTTGGCTGGCCAAATTTCGTTCTTCTAGGTTAATCCGTTCGTTGGCAGTAACCGGTTTCATTTTGAGGTTTCACTCTGTTTTCTCCTATAGGGATACATGTATTTGGAACTCTAAATCAATCACGGTTTGTGCTAGCTCTTTGAAACTTGACACAATAAAGCAGTTTCAAGTTCTATCACTATGGATTGTTTGCTGTTAATGTAGCCCTAAGCAGAGACTGGCGAGAATCACTTTCATGGAAAGGGCCTGCCAAGCTTCCAAAAAACTACGAGTTGCCTGAAATCTCAGCACACACTTTTTCACCCAATCTTGATGATACTTTCAGGTAATGATCAGTACACTAATCCCACTTGGCTCGCCAAATTTCGTTCTTCTAGGTTAAACAGTTCATTGGCAGTAACCGGTTTCATTTTGAGGTTTCACTCTGTTTTCTCC
>NW_027523008.1:0-28731 GCF_052094955.1 Ictidomys tridecemlineatus | reverse complement strand
TTTCAGGTAATGATCACTACACCAAACCCACTTGGCTCACCAAATTTCGTTCTTCTAGGTTAAACCGTTCGTTGGCATTAACCTGTTTCATTTTGAGGTTTCACTCTGTTTTCTCCTGTAGGGATACATGTATTTGGAACTCTAAATCAAACACAGTTTGTGCTAGCTCTTTGAAACTTGACACAATAAAGCAGTTTCAAGTTCTATCTCTATGGTTTGTTTGCTGTTGATGTAGCCCGAATCAGAGACTGGCGAGAATCACTTTCATGGAAAGGGCCTGCCAAGCTTCCAAAAAACTACGAGTTGCCTGAAATCTCAGCACATACTTTTTCACCCAATCTTGATGAAACTTTCAGGTAATGATCACTACACCAAACCCACTTGGCTCACCAAATTTCGTTATTCTAGGTTAAACCGTTCGTTGGCATTAACCTGTTTCATTTTGAGGTTTCACTCTGTTTTCTCCTGTAGGGATACATGTATTTGGAACTCTAAATCAAACAAGTTTTGTGCTAGCTCTTTGAAACTTGACACAATAAAGCAGTTTCAAGTTCTATCTCTATGGTTTGTTTGTGGTGATGTAGCCCTAAGCAGAGACTGGCGAGCATCACTTTCATGGAAAGGGCCTGCCAAGCTTTCAAAAAACTACAAGTTGCCTGAAATCTCAGCACAAACTTTTTCACCCAATCTTGATGATACTTTCAGGTAATGATCAGTACACCACCCCACTTGGCTCGCCAAATTTCGTTCTTCTAGGTTAAACCGTTCGTTGGCAGTAACTGGTTTCATTTTGAGGTTTCACTCTGTTTTCTACTTTAGGGATACATGTATTTGGAACTCTAAATCAAACACGGTTTGTGCTAGCTCTTTGAAACTTGACACAATAAAGCAGTTTCAAGTTCTATCTCTATGGTTTGTTTGCTGTTGATGTAGCCCTAAGCAGAGACTGGCGAGAATCACTTTCATGGAAAGGGCCTGCCAAGCTTCCAAAAAACTACGAGTTGCCTGAAATCTCAGCAAACACTTTTTCACCCAATCTTGATGATACTTTCAGGTAATGATCAGTACACCAATCCCACTTGACTCGCCAAATTTTGTTCTTCTAGGTTAAACCTTTCGTTTGCAGTAACCGGTTTCATTTTGAGGTTTCACTCTGTTTTCTCCTATAGGGATACATGTATTTGGAACTCTAAATCCAACACGGTTTGTGCTAGCTTTTGAAACTTGACACAATAAAGCAGTTTCAAGTTCTATCTCTATGGTTTGTTTGCTGTTGATATAGCCATAAGCAGAGACTGGCGAGAATCACTTTCATGGAAAGGGCCTGCCAAGCTTCCAAAAAACTTCGAGTTGCCTGAAATCTCAGCAAACACTTTTTCACCCAATCTTGATGATACTTTCAGGTAATGATCAGTACACCAATCCCACTTGACTCGCCAAATTTCCTTCTTCTAGGTTAAACCGTTCGTTGGCAGTAACCGGTTTCATTTTGAGGTTTCACTCTGTTTTCTCCTATAGGGATACATGTATTTGGAACACTAAATCCAACACGGTTTGTGCTAGCTCTTTGAAACTTGACACAATAAAGCAGTTTCAAGTTCTATCTCTATGGTTTGTTTGCTGTTGATATAGCCATAAGCAGAGACTGGCGAGAATCACTTTCATGGAAAGGGCCTGCCAAGCTTCCAAAAAACTTCGAGTTGCCTGAAATCTCAGCAAACACTTTTTCACCCAATCTTGATGATACTTTCAGGTAATGATCAGTACACCAAGCCCACTTGGCTCGCCAAATTTCGTTCTTCTAGGTTAAACCGTTCGTTGGCAGTAACCGGTTTCATTTTGAGGTTTCACTCTGTTTTCTCCTATAGGGATACATGTATTTGGAACTCTAAATCAAACACGGTTTGTGCTAGCTCTTTGAAACTTGACACAATAAAGCAGTTTCAAGTTCTATCTCTATGGTTTGTTTGCTGTTTATGTAGTCCTAAGCAGAGACTGGCGAGAATCACTTTCATGGAAAGGGCATGCCTAGCTTCCAAAAAACTACGAGTTTCCTGAAATCTCAGCCAACAGTTTTTCACCCAATCTTGATGATACTTTCAGGTAATGATCAGTACACCAAGCCCACTTGGCTCGCCAAATTTTGTTCTTCTAGGTTAAACTGTTCATTGGCAGTAACCGGTTTCATTTTGAGGTTTCACTCTGTTTTCTCCTATAGGGATACATGTATTTGGAACTGTAAATCAAACACGGTTTGTGCTAGCTCCTTGAAACTTGACACAATAAAGCAGTTTCAAGTTCTATCTCTATAGTTTGTTTGCTGTTGATGTAGCCCTAAGCAGAGAATGGCGAGAATCACTTTCATGGATAGGGCCTGCCAAGCTTCCAAAAAACTACGAGTTGCCTGACATCTCAGGAAACACTTTTTCACCCAATCTTGATGATACTTTCAGGTAATGATCAGTACACCAATCCCACTTGGCTCGCCAAATTTCATTCTTCTAGGTTAAACCGTTCGTTGGCAGTAACCGGTTTCATTTTGAGGTTTCACTCTGTTTTCTCTTATAGGGATACATGTATTAGGAACTCTAAATCAAACACGGTTTGTGCTAGCTCTTTGAAACTTGACACAATAAAGCAGTTTCAAGTTCTATCTCTATGGTTTGTTTGCTGTTGATGTAGCCCTAAGCAGAGACTGGCGAGAATCACTTTCATGGAAAGGGCCTGCCAAGCTTCCAAAAAACTACGAGTTGCCTGAAATCTCAGGACACACTTTTTCAACCAATCTTGATGAAACTTTCAGGTAATGATCAGTACACCATTCCCACTTGGCTCGCCAAATTTCGTTCTTCTAGGTTTAACCGTTCGTTGGCAGTAACCGGTTTCATTTTGAGGTTTCACTCTGTTTTCTCCTATAGGGATACATGTATTTGGTACTCTAAATCAAACACGGTTTGTGCTAGCTCTTTGAAACTTGACACAGTAAAGCAGTTTTAAGTTCTATCTCTATGGTTAGTTTGCTGTTGATGTAGCCCTAAGCTGAGACTGGCGAGAATCACTTTCATGGAAAGGGCCTGCCAAGCTTCCAAAAAACTACGAGTTGCCTGACATCTCAGGAAACACTTTTTCACCCAATCTTGATGATACTTTCAGGTAATGATCAGTACACCAATCCCACTTGGCTCGCCAAATTTCGTTCTTCTAGGTTAAACCGTTCGTTGGCAGTAACCGCTTTCATTTTGAGGTTTCACTCTGTTTTCTCCTGTAGGGATACATGTATTTGGAACTCTAAATCAAACACGGTTTGTGCTAGCTCTTTGAAACATGACACAATAAAGCAGTTTCAAGTTCTATCTCTATGGTTTGTTTGCTGTTGATGTAGCCCTAAGCAGAGACTGGCGAGAATCACTTTCATGGAAAGGGCCTGCCAAGCTTCCAAAAAACTACGAGTTGCCTGAAATCTCAGCACACACTTTTTCACCCAATCTTGATGAAACTTTCAGGTAATGATCAGTACACCAATCCCACTTGGCACGCCAAATTTCGTTCTTCTAGGTTAAACCCTTCGTTGGCAGTAACTGTTTACATTTTGAGGTTTCACTCTGTTTTCTCCTGTAGGGATACATGTATTTGGAACTCTAAATCAAACACGGTTTGTGCTAGCTCTTTGAGACTTGACACAATAAAGCAGTTTCAACTTCTATCTCTATGGTTTGTTTTCTGTTGATGTAGCCCTAAGCAGAGACTGGCGAGAATCACTTTCATAGAAAGGGCCTGCCACGCTTCCAAAAAACTACGAGTTGCCTGAAATCTCAGCACACACTTTTTCACCCAATCTTGATGAAACTTTCAGGTAATGATCAGTACACCAATCCCACGTGGCTCGCCAAATTTCGTTCTTCTAGGTTAAACCGTTCGTTGGCGGTAACCGGTTTCATTTTGAGGTTTCACTCTGTTTTCTCCTATAGGGATACATGTATTTGGAACTCTAAATCAAACACGGTTTGTGCTAGCTCTTTGAAACTTGACACAATAAAGCAGTTTCAAGTTCTATCTCTATGGTTTGTTTGCTGTTTATGTAGTCCTAAGCAGAGACTGGCGAGAATCACTTTCATGGAAAGGGCATGCCTAGCTTCCAAAAAACTACGAGTTTCCTGAAATCTCAGCCAACAGTTTTTCACCCAATCTTGATGATACTTTCAGGTAATGATCAGTACACCAAGCCCACTTGGCTCGCCAAATTTTGTTCTTCTAGGTTAAACTGTTCATTGGCAGTAACCGGTTTCATTTTGAGGTTTCACTCTGTTTTCTCCTATAGGGATACAGGTATTTGGAACTGTAAATCAAACACGGTTTGTGCTAGCTCCTTGAAACTTGACACAATAAAGCAGTTTCAAGTTCTATCTCTATAGTTTGTTTGCTGTTGATGTAGCCCTAAGCAGAGAATGGCGAGAATCACTTTCATGGATAGGGCCTGCCAAGCTTCCAAAAAACTACGAGTTGCCTGACATCTCAGGAAACACTTTTTCACCCAATCTTGATGATACTTTCAGGTAATGATCAGTACACCAATCCCACTTGGCTCGCCAAATTTCATTCTTCTAGGTTAAACCGTTCGTTGGCAGTAACCGGTTTCATTTTGAGGTTTCACTCTGTTTTCTCTTATAGGGATACATGTATTAGGAACTCTAAATCAAACACGGTTTGTGCTAGCTCTTTGAAACTTGACACAATAAAGCAGTTTCAAGTTCTATCTCTATGGTTTGTTTGCTGTTGATGTAGCCCTAAGCAGAGACTGGCGAGAATCACTTTCATGGAAAGGGCCTGCCAAGCTTCCAAAAACTACGAGTTGCCTGAAATCTCAGGACACACTTTTTCAACCAATCTTGATGAAACTTTCAGGTAATGATCAGTACACCATTCCCACTTGGCTCGCCAAATTTCGTTCTTCTAGGTTTAACCGTTCGTTGGCAGTAACCGGTTTCATTTTGAGGTTTCACTCTGTTTTCTCCTATAGGGATACATGTATTTGGTACTCTAAATCAAACACGGTTTGTGCTAGCTCTTTGAAACTTGACACAGTAAAGCAGTTTTAAGTTCTATCTCTATGGTTAGTTTGCTGTTGATGTAGCCCTAAGCTGAGACTGGCGAGAATCACTTTCATGGAAAGGGCCTGCCAAGCTTCCAAAAAACTACGAGTTGCCTGACATCTCAGGAAACACTTTTTCACCCAATCTTGATGATACTTTCAGGTAATGATCAGTACACCAATCCCACTTGGCTCGCCAAATTTCGTTCTTCTAGGTTAAACCGTTCGTTGGCAGTAACCGCTTTCATTTTGAGGTTTCACTCTGTTTTCTCCTGTAGGGATACATGTATTTGGAACTCTAAATCAAACACGGTTTGTGCTAGCTCTTTGAAACATGACACAATAAAGCAGTTTCAAGTTCTATCTCTATGGTTTGTTTGCTGTTGATGTAGCCCTAAGCAGAGACTGGCGAGAATCACTTTCATGGAAAGGGCCTGCCAAGCTTCCAAAAAACTACGAGTTGCCTGAAATCTCAGCACACACTTTTTCACCCAATCTTGATGAAACTTTCAGGTAATGATCAGTACACCAATCCCACTTGGCACGCCAAATTTCGTTCTTCTAGGTTAAACCCTTCGTTGGCAGTAACTGTTTACATTTTGAGGTTTCACTCTGTTTTCTCCTGTAGGGATACATGTATTTGGAACTCTAAATCAAACACGGTTTGTGCTAGCTCTTTGAGACTTGACACAATAAAGCAGTTTCAACTTCTATCTCTATGGTTTGTTTTCTGTTGATGTAGCCCTAAGCAGAGACTGGCGAGAATCACTTTCATAGAAAGGGCCTGCCACGCTTCCAAAAAACTACGAGTTGCCTGAAATCTCAGCACACACTTTTTCACCCAATCTTGATGAAACTTTCAGGTAATGATCAGTACACCAATCCCACGTGGCTCGCCAAATTTCGTTCTTCTAGGTTAAACCGTTCGTTGGCGGTAACCGGTTTCATTTTGAGGTTTCACTCTGTTTTCTCCTATAGGGATACATGTATTTGGAACTCTAAATCAAACACGGTTTGTGCTAGCTCTTTGAAACTTGACACAATAAAGCAGTTTCAAGTTCTATCTCTATGGTTTGTTTTCTATTGATGGAGCCCTAAGCAGAGACTGGCGAGAATCACTTTCATGGAAAGGGCCTGCCAAGCTTCCAAAAAACTACGAGTTGCTTAAAATCTCAGCACACACTTTTTCACCCAATCTTGATGAAACGTTCAGGTAATGATCAGTACACCAATCCCACTTGGCTCGCCAAATTTTGTTCTTCTAGTTTAAACCGTTCGTTGGCAGTAACTGGTTTTATTTTGAGGTTTCACTCTGTTTTCTCCTGTAGGTATACATGTATTTGGAACTCTAAATCAAACACGGTTTGTGCTAGCTCTTTCAGACTTGACACAATAAAGCAGTTTCAAGTTCTATCTCTATGGTTTGTTTGCTGTTGATGTAGCCCGAATCAGAGACTGGCGAGAATCACTTTCATAGAAAGGGCCTGCCAAGCTTCCAAAAAACTACGAGTTGCCTGAAATCTCAGCACATACTTTTTCACCCAATCTTGATGAAACTTTCAGGTAATGATCAGTACACCAAACCCACTTGGCTCACCAAATTTCGTTCTTCTAGGTTAAACCGTTCGTTGGCAGTAACCTGTTTCATTTTGAGGTTTCACTCTGTTTTCTCCTATAGGGATACATGTATTTGGAACTCTAAATCAAACACAGTTTGTGCTAGCTCTTTGAAACTTGACACAATAAAGCAGTTTCAAGTTCTATCTCTATGGTTTATTTGCTGTTGATGTAGCCCTAAGCAGAGACTGGCAAGAATCACTTTCATGGAAAGGGCCTGCCAAGCTTCCAAAAAACTACGAGTTGCCTGAAATCTCAGCACACACTTTTTCACCCAATCTTGATGAAACTTTCAGGTAATGATCAGGACACCAATCCCACTTGGCTCACCAAATTTCGTTCTTCTAGGTTAAACCATTCGTTGGCAGTAACCGGTTTCATTTTGAGGTTTCACTCTGTTTTCTCCTGTAGGGATACATGTATTTGGAACTCTAAATCAAACACGGTTTGTGCTAGCTCTTTGAAACTTGACACAATAAAGCAGTTTCAAGTTCTATCTCTATGGTTTGTTTGTGGTGATGTAGCCCTAAGCAGAGACTGGCGAGAATCACTTTCATGGAAAGGGCCTGCCAAGCTTCCAAAAAACTACGAGTTGCCTGAAATCTCAGCACACACTTTTTCACCCAATCTTGATGATACTTTCAGGTAATGATCAGTACACCACCCCACTTGGCTCGCCAAATTTCGTTCTTCTAGGTTAAACCGTTCGTTGGCAGTAACTGGTTTCATTTTGAGGTTTCACTTTGTTTTCTCCTTTAGGGATACTTGTATTTGGAACTCTAAATCAAACACGGTTTGTGCTAGCTCTTTGAAACTTGACACAATAAAGCAGTTTCAAGTTCTATCTCTATGGTTTGTTTGCTGTTGATGTAGCCCTAAGCAGAGACTGGCGAGAATCACTTTCATGGAAAGGGCCTGCCAAGCTTCCAAAAAACTACGAGTTGCCTGAAATCTCAGCACACACTTTTTCACCCAATCTTGATGAAACTTTCAGGTAATGATCAGGACACCAATCCCACTTGGCTCGCCAAATTTCGTTCTTCTAGGTTAAACTGTTCATTGGCAGTAACCGGTTTAATTTTGAGGTTTCACTCTGTTTTCTCCTATAGGGATACATGTATTTGGAACTGTAAATCAAACACGGTTTGTGCTAGCTCCTTGAAACTTGACACAATAAAGCAGTTTCAAGTTCTATCTCTATAGTTTGTTTGCTGTTGATGTAGCCCTAAGCAGAGAATGGCGAGAATCACTTTCATGGATAGGGCCTGCCAAGCTTCCAAAAAACTACGAGTTGCCTGAAATCTCAGCACACACTTTTTCACCCAATCTGGATGAAACTTTCAGGTAATGATCAGTACACCAATCCCACTTGGCTCGCCAAATTTCGTTCTTCTAGGTTAAACCGTTCGTTGGCAGTAACCTGTTTCATTTTGAGGTTTCACTCTGTTTTCTCCTATAGGGATACATGTATTTGGAACTCTAAATCAAACACAGTTTGTGCTAGCTCTTTGAAACTTGACACAATAAAGCAGTTTCAAGTTCTATCTCTATGGTTTATTTGCTGTTGATGTAGCCCTAAGCAGAGACTGGCGAGAATCACTTTCATGGAAAGGGCCTGCCAAGCTTCCAAAAAACTACGAGTTGCCTGAAATCTCAGCACACACTTTTTCACCCAATCTTGATGAAACTTTCAGGTAATGATCAGGACACCAATCCCACTTGGCTCGCCAAATTTCGTTCTTCTAGGTTAAACCATTCGTTGGCAGTAACCGGTTTCATTTTGAGGTTTCACTCTGTTTTCTCCTGTAGGGATACATGTATTTGGAACTCTAAATCAAACACGGTTTGTGCTAGCTCTTTGAAACTTGACACAATAAAGCAGTTTCAAGTTCTATCTCTATGGTTTGTTTGTGGTGATGTAGCCCTAAGCAGAGACTGGCGAGAATCACTTTCATGGAAAGGGCCTGCCAAGCTTCCAAAAAACTACGAGTTGCCTGAAATCTCAGCACACACTTTTTCACCCAATCTTGATGATACTTTCAGGTAATGATCAGTACACCACCCCTCTTGGCTCGCCAAATTTCGTTCTTCTAGGTTAAACCGTTCGTTGGCAGTAACTGGTTTCATTTTGAGGTTTCACTTTGTTTTCTCCTTTAGGGATACTTGTATTTGGAACTCTAAATCAAACACGGTTTGTGCTAGCTCTTTGAAACTTGACACAATAAAGCAGTTTCAAGTTCTATCTCTATGGTTTGTTTGCTGTTGATGTAGCCCTAAGCAGAGACTGGCGAGAATCACTTTCATGGAAAGGGCCTGCCAAGCTTCCAAAAAACTACGAGTTGCCTGAAATCTCAGCACACACTTTTTCACCCAATCTTGATGAAACTTTCAGGTAATGATCAGGACACCAATCCCACTTGGCTCGCCAAATTTCGTTCTTCTAGGTTAAACTGTTCATTGGCAGTAACCGGTTTAATTTTGAGGTTTCACTCTGTTTTCTCCTATAGGGATACATGTATTTGGAACTGTAAATCAAACACGGTTTGTGCTAGCTCCTTGAAACTTGACACAATAAAGCAGTTTCAAGTTCTATCTCTATAGTTTGTTTGCTGTTGATGTAGCCCTAAGCAGAGAATGGCGAGAATCACTTTCATGGATAGGGCCTGCCAAGCTTCCAAAAAACTACGAGTTGCCTGAAATCTCAGCACACACTTTTTCACCCAATCTGGATGAAACTTTCAGGTAATGATCAGTACACCAAGCCCACTTGGCTCGCCAAATTTCATTCTTCTAGGTTAAACCGTTCGTTGGCAGTAACCGGTTTCATTTTGAGGTTTCACTCTGTTTTCTCTTTTAGGGATACATGTATTAGGAACTCTAAATCAAACACGGTTTGTGCTAGCTCTTTGAAACTTGACACAATAAAGCAGTTTCAAGTTCTATCTCTATGGTTTGTTTGCTGTTGATGTAGCGCTAAGCAGAGAGTGGCGAGAATCACTTTCATGGAAAGGGCCTGCCAAGCTTCCAAAAGACTACGAGTTTCCTGAAATCTCAGCACACACTTTTTCACCCAATCGTGATGAAACTTTCAGGTAATGATCAGGACACCAATCCCACTTGGCTCGCCAAATTTCGTTCTTCTAGGTTAAATCGTTCGTTGGCAGTAACCGCTTTCATTTTGAGGTTTCACTCTGTTTTCTCCTGTAGGGATACATGTATTTGGAACTCTAAATCAAACACGGTTTGTGCTAGCTCTTTGAAACTTGACACAATAAAGCAGTTTCAAGTTCTATCTCTATGGTTTGTTTGCTGTTGATGTAGCCCTAAGCAGAGACTGGTGAGAATCACTTTCATGGAAAGGGCCTGCCAAGCTTCCAAAAAACTACGAGTTGCCTGAAATCTCAGCACACACTTTTTCACCCAATCTTGATGATACTTTCAGGTAATGATCAGTACACGAAGCCCACTTGGCTCGCCAAATTTCGTTCTTCTAGGTTAAACCGTTCGTTGGCAGTAACCGGTTTCATTTTGAGGTTTCACTCTGTTTTCTCCTATAGGGATACATGTATTTGGAACTCTAAATCCAACACGGTTTGTGCTAGCTCTTTGAAACTTGTCACAATAAAGCAGTTTCAAGTTCTATCTCTATGGTTTGTTTGCTGTTGATGTAGCCCTAAGCAGAGACTGGCGAGAATCACTTTCATGGATAGGGCTTGCCAAGCTTCCAAAAAACTACGAGTTGCCTAAAATCTCAGCAAACACTTTTTCACTCAAGCTTGATGATACTTTCAGGTAATGATCAGTACACCAATCCCACTTGGCTCGCCAAATTTCGTTCTTCTAGGTTAAACCGTTCGTTGGCAGTAACCGGTTTCATTTTGAGGTTTCACTCTGTTTTCTCCTATAGGGATACATGTATTTGGAACTCTAAATCAAACACGGTTTGTGCTAGCTCTTTGAAACTTGGCAAAATAAAGCAGTTTCAAGTTCTGTGTCTATGGTTTGTTTGCTGTTGATGTAGCCCTAAGCAGAGACTGGCTAAAATCACTTTCATAGAAAGGGCCTGCCAAGCTTCCAAAAAAATACGAGTTGCCTGAAATCTCAGCAAACACTTTTTCACCCAATCTTGACGATACTTTCAGGTAATGATCAGTACACCAATCCACTTGGCTCGCCAAATTTTGTTTTTCTAGGTTAAACCGTTCGTCGGCAGTACCCGGTTTCATTTTGAGGTTTCACTCTGTTTTCTCCTATAGGGATACATGTATTTGGAACTCTAAATCAAACACGGTTTGTGCTAGCTCTTTGAAACTTGACACAATAAAGCAGTTTCAAGTTCTCTCTCTATGGTTTGTTTGCTATTGATGTAGCCCTAAGAAGAGACTGGCGAGAATCACTTTCATGGAAAGGGCCTGCCAAGCTTCCAAAAAACAACGAGTTGCCTGAAATCTCAGCAAACATTTTTTCACCCAATCTTGATGATACTCAGGTAACGATCAGGACACCAAGCCCACTTGGCTCGCCATATTTCGTTCTTCTAGGTTAAACTGTTCGTTGGCAGTAAGCGGTTTCATTTTGAACTTTCACTCCGTTTTCTCCTATAGGGATACATGTATTTGGAACTCTAAATCAAACACGGTTTGTGCTAGCTCTTTGAAACTTGACACAATAAAGCAGTTGCAAGTTCTATCTCTATGGTTTGTTTGCTGTTGATGTAGCCCTAAGCAGAGACTGGCGAGAATCACTTTCATGGAAAAGGCCTGCCAAGCGTCCAGAAAACTACGAGTTGCCTGAAATCTCAGCAAACACTTTTTCACCCAATCTTGATGAAACTTTTAGGTAATGATCACTACACCAATCCCACTTGGCTCGCCAAATTTAGTTCTTCTAGGTTAAATCGTTCGTTGGCAGTAACCGGTTTCATTTTGAGGTTTCACTCTGTTTTCTCCTATAGGGATACATGTATTTGGAACTCTAAATCAAACAGGGTTAGGGCTAACTCTTTGAAACTTGACACAATAAAGCAGTTTCAAGATCTAACTCTATGGGTTGTTTGCTGTTGATATAGCCCTAAGCAGAGACTGGCATAATCACTTTCATGGAAAGGGCCTGCCAAGCTTCCAAAAAACTACGAGTTGCCTGAAATCTCAGCACACACTTTTTTACCCAATCTTGATGAAACTTTCAGGTAATGATCAGTACACCAATCCCACTTGGCTCGACAAATTTCGTTCTTCTAGGTTAAACAGTTCATTGGCAGTAACCGGTTTCATTTTGAGGTTTCACTCTGTTTTCTCCTATAGTGATACATGTATTTGGAACTCTAAATCAAACACGGTTTGTGCTAGCTCTTTGAAACTTGACACAATAAAGCAGGTTCAAGTTCTATCTCTATGGTTTGTTTGCTGTTGATGTAGCCCTAAGCAGAGACTGGCGAGAATCACTTTCATGGAAAGGGCCTGCCAGGCTTCCAACAAACTACGAGTTGCCTGAAATCTCAGCACACACTTTTTCCCCCAACCTTGATGAAACTTTCAGGTAATGATCAGTAAACCAATCCCACTTGGCTCACCAAATTTCATTCTTCTAGGTTAAACCGTTCGTTGGCAGTAACCAGTTTCATTTTGAGGTTTCACTCTGTTTTCTCCTATAGGGATACATGTATTTGGAACTCTAAATCAAATACGGTTTGTGCTAGGTCTTTGAAACTTGACACAATAAAGCAGTTTCAAGTTCTATCTCTATGGTTTGTTTGCTGTTGATGTAGCCCTAAGCAGAGACTGGCGAGAATCACTTTCATGGAAAGGGCCTGCCAAGCTTCCAAAAACCTACGAGTTGCCTGAAATCTCAGCACACACTTTTTCACCCAATCTTGATGAAACTTTCAGGTAATGATCAGTACACCAATCCCACTTGGCTCGCCAAATTTCGTTCTTCTAGGTTAAACCGTTCGTTGGCAGTAACCGGTTTCATTTTGAGGTTTCACTCTGTTTTCTCCTATAGGGATACATGTATTTGGAACTCTAAATCAAACACGGTTTGTGCTAGCTCTTTGAAACTTGACACAATAAAGCAGTTTCAAGTTCTATCTCTATGGTTTGTTTGCTGTTGATGTAGCCCTAAGCAGAGACTGGCGAGAATCACTTTCATGGAAAGGGCCTGCCAAGCTTCCAAAAAACTATGAGTTGCCTGAAATCTCAGCACACACTTTTTCACCCAATCTTGATGAAACTTTCAGGTCATGATCAGTACACCAATCCCACTTGGCTCACCAAATTTCGTTCTTCTAGGTTAAACCGTTCGTTGGCAGTAACCGGTTTCATTTTGAGGTTTCACTCTGTTTTCTCCTATAGGGATACATGTATTTGGAACTCTAAATCAAACACGGTTTGTGCTAGCTCTTTGAAACGTGACACAATAAAGTAGTTTCAAGTTCTATCTCTATGGTTTGTTTGCTGTTGATGTAGCCCTAAGCAAAGACTGGCGAGAATCACTTTCATGGAAAGGGACTTCCAAGCTTCCAAAAAACTACGAGTTGCCTGAAATCTCAGCACACACTTTTTCACCCAATCTTGATGAAACTTTCAGGTAATGATCAGTACACCAATCCCACTTGGCTCGCCAAATTTCGTTCTTCTAGGTTAAACCGTTCGTTGGCAGTAACCGGTTTCATTTTGAGGTTTCACTCTGTTTTCTCCTATAGGGATACATGTATTTGGAACTCTAAATCAAACACGGTTTGTGCTAGCTCTTTGAAACTTGACACAATAAAGCAGTTTCAAGTTCTATCTCTATGGTTTGTTTGCTGTTGATGTAGCCCTAAGCAGAGACTGGCGAGAATCACTTTCATGGAAAGGGCCTACCAAGCTTCCAAAAAACTACAAGTTGCCTGAAATTTCAGCAAACACTTTTTCACCCAATCTTGATGAAACTTTCAGGTAATGATCAGTACACCAATCCCACTTAGCTTGCCAAATTTCGTTCTTCTAGGTTAAACCGTTCGTTGGCAGTAACCGGTTTCATTTTGAGGTTTCACTCTGTTTTCTCCTATAGGGATACATGTATTTGGAACTCTAAATCAAACACGGTTTGTTCTAGCTCTTTGAAACTTGACACAATAAAGCAGTTTCAAGTTCTATCTCTATGGTTTGTTTGCTGTTGATGTAGCCCTAAGCAGAGACTGGCGAGAATCACTTTCATGGAAAGGGCCTGCCAAGCTTCCAAAAAACTACGAGTTGCCTGAAATCTCAGCACATACTTTTTCACCCAATCTTGATGAACTTTCAGGTAATGATCAGTACACCAATCCCACTTGGCTCGCCAAATTTCGTTCTTCTAGGTTAAACCATTCGTTGGCAGTAACCGGTTTCATTTTGAGGTTTCACTCTGTTTTCTCCTATAGGGATACAGGTATTTGGAACTCTAAATCAAACAAGGTTTGTGCTAGCTCTTTGAAACTTGACACAATAAAGCAGTTTCAAGTTCTATCTCTATGGTTTGTTAGCTGTTGATGTAGCCCTAAGCAGAGACTGGCGAGAATCACTTTCATGCAAAGGGCCTGCCAAGCTTCCAAAAAACTACGAGTTGCTTGAAATCTCAGCACACACTTTTTCACCCAATCTTGATGAAACTTTCAGGTAATGATCAGTACACCAATCCCACTTGGCTCGCCAAATTTCGTTCTTCTAGGTTAAACCGTTCGTTGGCAGTAACCTGTTTCATTTTGAGGTTTCACTCTGTTTTCTCCTATAGGGATACATGTATTTTGCAACTCTAAATCAAACACGGTTTGTGCTAGCTCTTTGAAACTTGACAAAATAAAGCAGTTTCAAGTTCTATCTCTATGATTTGTTTGCTGTTGATGTAGCCCTAAGCAGAGACTGGCGAGAATCACTTTCATGGAAAGGGCCTGCCAAGCTTCCAAAAAACTACGAGTTGCCTGAAATCTCAGCAAACACTTTTTCACCCAATCTTGATGAAACTTTCAGGTAATGATCAGTACACCAATCCCACTTGGCTCGCCAAATTTCGTTCTTCTAGGTTAAACCGTTCGTTGGCAGTAACCGTTTCATTTTGAGGTTTCACTCTGTTTTCTCCTATAGGGATACATGTATTTGGAACTCTAAATCAAACACGGTTTGTGCTAGCTCTTTGAAACTTGACACAATAAAGCAGTTTCAAGTTCTATCTCTATGGTTTGTTTGCTGTTGATGTAGCCCTAAGCAGAGACTGGCGAGAATCACTTTCATGGAAAGGGCCTGCCAAGCTACCAAAAAACTACGAGTTGCCTGAAATCTCAGCACACACTTTTTCACCCAATCTTGATGAAACTTTCAGGTAATGATCAGTACACCAATCCCACTTGGCTCGCCAAATTTCGTTCTTCTAGGTTAAACCATTCGTTGGCAGTAACCGGTTTCATTTTGAGGTTTCACTCTGTTTTCTCCTATAGGGATACATGTATTCGGAACTCTAAATCAAACAAGGTTTGTGCTAGCTCTTTGAAACTTGACACAATAAAGCAGTTTCAAGTTCTTTCTCTATGGTTTGTTTGCTGTTGATGTAGCCCTAAGCAGAGACTGGCGAGAATCACTTTCATGCAAAGGGCCTGCCAAGCTTCCAAAAAACTACGAGTTGCCTGAAATCTCAGCACACACTTTTTCACCCAATCTTGACGAAACTTTCAGGTAATGATCAGTACACCAATCCCACTTGGCTCGCAAAATTTCGTTCTTCTAGGTTAAACCGTTCGTTGGCAGTAACCTGTTTCATTTTGAGGTTTCACTCTGTTTTCTCCTATAGGGATACATGTATTTGCAACTCTAAATCAAACACGGTTTGTGCTAGCTCTTTGAAACTTGACAAAATAAAGCAGGTTCAAGTTCTATCTCTATGATTTGTTTGCTGTTGATGTAGCCCTAAGCAGAGACTGGCGAGAATCACTTTCATGGAAAGGGCCTGCCAAACTTCCAAAAAACTACGAGTTGCCTGAAATCTCAGCAAACACTTTTTCACCCAATCTTGATGAAACTTTCAGGTAATGATCAGTACACCAATCCCACTTGGCTCGCTAAATTTCGTTCTTCTAGGTTAAACCGTTCATTGGCAGTAACCGGTTTCATTTTGAGGTTTCACTCTGTTTTCTCCTGTACATATACATGCATTTGGAACTCTAAATCAAACACGGTTTGTGCTAGCTCTTTGAAACTTGACACAATAAAGCAGTTTCAAGTTCTATCTCTATGGTTTGTTTGCTGTTGATGTAGCCCTAAGCAGAGACTGGCGAGAATCACTTATATGGAAAGGGCCTGCCAAGCTTCCAAAAAACTACGAGTTGCCTGAAATCTCAGCACACACTTTTTCACCCAATCTTGATGAAACTTGCAGGTAATGATCAGTACACCAATCCCACTTGGCTCGCCAAATTTCGTTCTTCTAGGTTAAACCGTTCGTTGGCAGTAACCGGTTTCATTTTGAGGTTTCACTCTGTTTTCTCCTATAGGGATACATGTATTTGGAACTCTAAATCAAACACGGTTTGTGCTAGCTCTTTGAAACTTGACACAATAAAGCAGTTTCAAGTTCTATCTCTATGGTTTGTTTGATGTTGATGTAGCCTTAAGCAGAGACTGGCGAGAATCACTTTCCTGGAAAGGGCTTGCCAAGCTTCCAAAAAACTACGAGTTGCCTGAAATCTCAGCACACACTTTTTCACCCAATCTTGATGAAACTTTCAGGTAATGATCAGTACACCAATCCCACTTGGCTCGCCAAATTTCGTTCTTCTAGGTTAAACCGTTCGTTGGCAGTAACCGGTTTCATTTTGAGTTTCACTCTGTTTTCTCCTATAGGGATACATGTATTTGGAACTCTAAATCAAACACGGTTTGTGCTAGCTCTTTGAAACTTGACACAATAAAGCAGTTTCAAGTTCTATCTCTATGGTTTGTTTGCTGTTGATGTAGCCCTAAGCAGAGACTGGCGAGAATCACTTTCATGGAAACGGCCTGCCAAGCTTCCAAAAAACTAACGAGTTGCCTGAAATCTCAGCACACACTTTTTCACCCAATCTTGATGAAACTTTCAGGTAATGATCAGTACACCAATCCCACTTGGCTCGCCAAATTTCGTTCTTCTAGGTTAAACCGTTCCTTGGCAGTAACCCGTTTCATTTTGAGGTTTCACTCTGTTTTCTCCTATAGGGATACAAGTATTTGGAACTCTAAATCAAACACGGTTTGTGCTAGCTCTTTGAAACTTGACACAATAAAGCAGTTTCAAGTTCTCTCTCTATGGTTTGTTTGTTGTTGATGTAGCCCTAAGCAAATACTGGCGAGAATCACTTTCATGGAAAGGGCCTGCCAAGCTTCCAAAAAACTACGAGTTGCCTGAAATCTCAGCACACACTTTTTCACCAATCTTGATGAAACTTTCAGGTAATGATCAGTACACCAATCCCACTTGGCTCGCCAAATTTCGTTCTTCTAGGTTAAACCGTTCCTTGGCAGTAACCGGTTTCATTTTGAGGTTTCACTCTGTTTTCTCCTATAGGGATACATGTATTTGCAACTCTAAATCAAACACGGTTTGTGCTAGCTCTTTGAAACTTGACACAATAAAGCAGTTTCAAGTTCTATCTCTATGGTTTGTTTGCTGTTGATGTAGCCTTAAGCAGAGACTGGCGAGAATCACTTTCATGCAAAGGGCCTGCCAAGCTTCCAAAAAACTACGAGTTGCCTGAAATCTCAGCACACACTTTTTCACCCAATCTTGATGAAACTTTCAGGTAATGATCAGTACACCAATCCCACTTGGCTCGCCAAATTTCGTTCTTCTAGGTTAAACCGTTCGTTGGCAGTAATCGCTTTCATTTTGAGGTTTCACTCTGTTTTCTCCTATAGGGATACATGTATTTGGAACTCTAAATCAAACACGGTTTGTGCTAGCTCTTTGAAACTTGACACAATAAAGCAGTTTCAAGTTCTATCTCTATGGTTTGTTTGCTGTTGATGTAGCCCTAAGCAGAGACTGGCGAGAATCACTTACATGGAAAGGCCTGCCAAGCTTCCAAAAAACTACGAGTTGCCTGAAATCTCAGCACACACTTTTTCACCCAATCTTGATGAAACTTGCAGGTAATGATCAGTACACCAATCCCACTTGGCTCGCCAAATTTCGTTCTTCTAGGTTAAATCGTTCGTTGGCAGTAACCGGTTTCATTTTGAGGTTTCACTCTGTTTTCTCCTATAGGGATACATGTATTTGGAACTCTAAATCAAACACGGTTTGTGCCAGCTCTTTGAAACTTGACACAATAAAGCAGTTTCAAGTTCTATCTCTATGGTTTGTTTGCTGTTGATGTAGCCCTAAGCAGAGACTGGCGAGAATCACTTTCATGGTAACGGCCTGCCAAGCTTCCAAAAAACTACGAGTTGCCTGAAATCTCAGCACACACTTTTTCACCCAATCTTGATGAAACTTTCAGGTAATGATCAGTACACCAATCCCACTTGGCTCGCCAAATTTCGTTCTTCTAGGTTAAACCGTTCGTTGGCAGTATCCGGTTTCATTTTGAGGTTTTCACTCTGTTTTCTCCTATAGGAATACATGTATTTGGAACTCTAAATCAAACACGGTTTGTGCTAGCTCTTTGAAACTTGACACAATAAAGCAGTTTCAAGTTCTATCTCTATGGTTTGTTTGCTGTTGATGTAGCCTTAAGCAGAGACTGGCGAGAATCACTTTCATGGAAAGGGCTTGCCAAGCTTCCAAAAAACTACGAGTTGCCTGAAATCTCAGCACACACTTTTTCACCCAATCTTGATGAAACTTTCAGGTAATGATCAGTACACCAATCCCACTTGGCTCGCCAAATTTCGTTCTTCTAGGTTAAACCGTTCGTTGGGAGTAACCGGTTTCATTTTGAGGTTTCACTCTGTTTTCTCCTATAGGGATACATGTATTTGGAACTCTAAATCAAACACGGTTTGTGCTAGCTCTTTGAAACTTGACACAATAAAGCAGTTTCAAGTTCTATCTCTATGGTTTGTTTGCTGTTGATGTACCCTTAAGCAGAGGCTGGCGAGAATCACTTTCATGGAAAGGGCTTGCCAAGCTTCCAAAAAACTACGAGTTGCCTGAAATCTCAGCACACACTTTTTCATCCAATCTTGATGAAACTTTCAGGTAATGATCAGTACACCAATCCCACTTGGCTCGCCAAATTTCGTTCTTCTAGGTTAAACCGTTCGTTGGCAGTAACCTGTTTCATTTTGAGGTTTCACTCTGTTTTCTCCTATAGGGATACATGTATTTGCAACTCTAAATCAAACACAGTTTGTGCTAGCTCTTTGAAACTTGACAAAATAAAGCAGTTTCAAGTTCTATCTCTATGATTTGTTTGCTGTTGATGTAGCCCTAAGCAGAGACTGGCGAGAATCACTTTCATGGAAAGGGCCTGCCAAGCTTCCAAAAAACTACGAGTTGCCTGAAATCTCAGCACACACTTTTTCACCCAATCTTGATGAAACTTTCAGGTAATGATCAGTACACCAATCCCACTTGGCTCTCCAAATTTCGTTCTTCTAGGTTAAACCGTTCGTTGGCAGTAATCGCTTTCATTTTGAGGTTTCACTCTGTTTTCTCCTATAGGGATACATGTATTTGGAACTCTAAATCAAACACGGTTTGTGCTAGCTCTTTGAAACTTGACACAATAAAGCAGTTTCAAGTTCTATCTCTATGGTTTGTTTGCTGTTGATGTAGCCCTAAACAGAGACTGGCGAGAATCACTTTCATGGAAAGGGCCTGCCAAGCTTCCAAAAAACTACGAGTTGCCTGAAATCTCAGCACACACTTTTTCACCCAATCTTGATGAAACTTTCAGGTAATGATCAGTACACCAATCCCACTTGGCTCGCCAAATTTCGTTCTTCTAGGTTAAACCATTCGTTGGCAGTAACCGGTTTGATTTTGAGGTTTCACTCTGTTTTCTCCTGTACATATACATGTATTTGGAACTCTAAATCAAACACGGTTTGTGCTAGCTCTTTGAAACTTGACAAAATAAAGCAGTTTCAAGTTCTATCTCTATAGTTTGTTTGCTGTTGATGTAGCCCTAAGCAGAGACTGGCGAGAATCACTTACATGGAAAGGGCCTGCCAAGCTTCCAAAAAACTACGAGTTGCCTGAAATCTCAGCACACACTTTTTCACCCAATCTTGATGAAACTTTCAGGTAATGATCAGTACACCAATCCCACTTGGCTCGCCAAATTTCGTTCTTCTAGGTTTAAACCGTTCGTTGGCAGTAACCGGTTTCATTTTGAGGTTTCACTCTGTTTTCTCCTATAGGGATACATGTATTTGGAACTCTAAATAAAACACGGTTTGTGCTAGCTCTTTGAAAACTTGACACAATAAAGCAGTTTCAAGTTCTATCTCTATGGTTTGTTTGCTGTTGATGTAGCCCTAAGCAGAGACTGGCGAGAATCACTTTCATGGAAAGGGCCTGCCAAGCTTCCGAAAAACTACGAGTTGCCTGAAATCTCAGCACACACTTTTTCACCCAATCTTGATGATACTTTCAGGTAATGATCAGTACACCAATCCCACTAGTCTCGCCAAATTTCGTTCTTCTAGGTTAAACCGTTCGTTGGCAGTAACTGGTTTCATTTTGAGGTTTCACTCTGTTTTCTCCTATAGGGATACATGTATTTGGAACTCTAAATCAAACACGGTTTTTGCTAGCTCTTTGAAACTTGACACAATAAAGCAGTTTCAAGTTCTATCTCTATGGTTTGTTTGCAGTTGATGTAGCCCTAAGCAGAGACTGGCGAGAATCACTTTAATGGAAAGGGCCTGCCAAGCTTCCAAAAAACTACGAGTTGCCTGAAATCTCAGCACACACTTTTTCACCCAATCTTGATGAAACTTGCAGGTAATGATCAGTACACCAATCCCACTTGGCTCGCCAAATTTCGTTCTTCTACGTTAAACCGTTCGTTGGCAGTAACCGGTTTCATTTTGAGGTTTCACTCTGTTTTCTCCTATAGGGATACATGTATTTGGAACTCTAAATCAAACACGGTTTGTGCTAGCTCTTTGAAACTTTACACAATAAAGCAGTTTCAAGTTCTATCACTATGGGTTGTTTGCTGTTGATGTAGCCCTAAGCAGAGACTGGCGAGAATCACTTTCATGGAAAGGGCCTGCCAAGCTTCAAAAAAACTACGAGTTGCCTGAAATCTCAGCACACACTTTTTCACCCAATCTTGATGAAACTTTCAGGTAATGATCAGTACACCAATCCCACATGGCTCGCCAAATTTCGTTTTTCTAGGTTAAACCGTTCGTTGGCAGTAACCGGTTTCATTTTGAGGTTTCACTCTGTTTTCTCCTATAGGGATACATGTATTTGGAACTCTAAATCAAACACGGTTTGTGCTAGCTCTTTGAAACTTGACACAGTAAAGCAGTTTCAAGTTCTATCTCTATGGTTTGTTTGCTGTTGATGTAGCCCTAAGCAGAGACTGGCGAGAATCACTTTCATGGAAAGGGCCTGCCAAGCTTCCAAAAAACTACGAGTTGCCTGAAATCTCAGCACACACTTTTTCACCCAATCTTGATGAAACTTTCAGGTAATGATCAGTACACCAATCCCACTTGGCTCGCCAAATTTCGTTCTTCTAGGTTAAACTGTTCGTTGGCAGTAACCGGTTTCATTTTGAGGTTTCACTCTGTTTTCTCCTATAGGGATACATGTATTTGGAACTCTAAATCAAACACGGTTTGTGCTAGCTCTTTGAAACTTGACACAATAAAGCAGTTTCAAGTTCTATCTCTATGGTTTGTTTGCTGTTGATGTAGCCCTAAGCAGAGACTGGCGAGAATCACTTTCATGGAAAAAGCTGGCCAAGCTTCCAAAAAACTACGAGTTTCCTGAAATCTCAGCACACACTTTTTCACCCAATCTTGATGAAACTTTCAGGTAATGATCAGTACACCAATCCCACTTGGCTCGCCAAATTTCGTTCTTCTAGGTTAAACCGTTCGTTGGCAGTAACCGCTTTCATTTTGAGGTTTCACTCTGTTTTCTCCTGTAGGGATACATGTATTTGGAACTCTAAATCAAACACGGTTTGTGCTAGCTCTTTGAAACTTGACACAATAAAGCAGTTTCAAGTTTCTATCTCTATGGTTTGTTTGCTGTTGATGTAGCCCTAAGCAGAGACTGGCGAGAAACACTTTCATGGAAAGGGCCTGCCAAGCTTCCAAAAACTACGAGTTGCCTGAAATCTCAGCACACACTTTTTCACCCAATCTTGATGAAACTTTCAGGTAATGATCAGTACACCAATCCCACTTGGCTCGCCAAATTTCGTTCTTCTAGGTTAAACCGTTCGTTGGCAGTAACCGCTTTCATTTTGAGGTTTCACTCTGTTTTCTACTGTAGGGTTACATGTATTTGGAACTCTAAATCAAACACGGTTTGTGCTAGCTCTTTGAAACTTGACACAATAAAGCAGTTTCAAGTTCTATCTCTATGGTTTGTTTGCTGTTGATGTAGCCCTAAGCAGAGACTGGCGAGAATCACTTTCATGGAAAGGGCCTGCCAAGCTTCCAAAAAACTACGAGTTGCCTGAAATCTCAGCACACACTTTTTCACCCAATCTTGATGAAACTTTCAGGTAATGATCAGTACACGAATCCCACTTGGCACGCCAAATTTCGTTCTTCTAGGTTAAACCGTTCGTTGGCAGTAACTGTTTACATTTTGAGGTTTCACTCTGTTTTCTCCTGTAGGGATACATGTATTTGGAACTCTAAATCAAACACGGTTTGTGCTAGCTCTTTGAGACTTGACACAATAAAGCAGTTTCAAGTTCTATCTCTATGGTTTGTTTTCTGTTGATGTAGCCCGAAGCAGAGACTGGCGAGAATCACTTTCATAGAAAGGGCCTGCCAAGCTTCCAAAAAACTACGAGTTGCCTGAAATCTCAGCACACACTTTTTCACCCAATCTTGATGAAACTTTCAGGTAATGATCAGTACACCAATCCCACGTGGCTCGCCAAATTTCGTTCTTCTAGGTTAAACCGTTCGTTGGCGGTAACCGGTTTCATTTTGAGGTTTCACTCTGTTTTCTCCTATAGGGATACATGTATTTGGAACTCTAAATCAAACACGGTTTGTGCTAGCTCTTTGAAACTTGACACAATAAAGCAGTTTCAAGTTCTGTCTCTATGGTTTGTTTTCTATTGATGTAGCCCTAAGCAGAGACTGGCAAGAATCACTTTCATGGAAAGGGCATGCCAAGCTTATAAAAAAATACGAGTTGCCTGAAATCTCAGCACACACTTTTTCACCCAATCTTGATGAAACTTTCAGGTAATGATCAGTACACCAATCCCACTTGGCTCGCCAAATTTCGTTCTTCTAGGTTAAACCGTTCATTGGCAGTAATCGCTTTCATTTTGAGGTTTCACTCTGTTTTCTCCTATAGGGATACACGTATTTGGAACTCTAAATCAAACACGGTTTGTGCTAGCTCTTTGAAACTTGAAACAATAAAGCAGTTTCAAGTTCTATCTCTATGGTTTGTTTGCTGTTGATGTAGCCCTAAGTAGACACTGGCGAGAATCACTTTCATGGAAAGGGCCTGCCAAGCTTCCAAAAAACTACGAGTTGCCTGAAATCTCAGCACACACTTTTTCACCCAATCTTGATGAAACTTTCAGGTAATGATCAGTACACCAATCCCACTTGGCTCGCCAAATTTCGTTCTTCTAGGTTAAACCGTTCGTTGGCAGTAACCGGTTTGATTTTGAGGTTTCACTCTGTTTTCTCCTGTACATATACATGTATTTGGAACTCTAAATCAAACACGGTTTGTGCTAGCTCTTTGAAACTTGACACAATAAAGCAGTTTCAAGTTCTATCTCTATGGTTTGTTTGCTGTTGATGTAGCCCTAAGCAGAGACTGGCGAGAATCACTTACATGGAAAGGGCCTGCCAAGCTTCCAAAAAACTACGAGTTGCCTGAAATCTCAGCACACACTTTTTCACCCAATCTTGATGAAACTTGCAGGTAATGATCAGTACACCAATCCCACTTGGCTCGCCAAATTTCGTTCTTCTAGGTTAAACCGTTCGTTGGCAGTAACCGGTTTCATTTTGAGGTTTCACTCTGTTTTCTCCTATAGGGATACATGTATTTGGAACTCTAAATCAAACACGGTTTGTGCTAGCTCTTTGAAACTTGACACAATAAAGCAGTTTCAAGTTCTATCTCTATGGTTTGTTTGCTGTTGATGTAGCCTTAAGCAGAGACTGGCGAGAATCACTTTCATGGAAAGGGCCTGCCAAGCTTCCAAAAAACTACGAGTTGCCTGAAATCTCAGCACACACTTTTTCACCCAATCTTGATGAAACTTTCAGGTAATGATCAGTACACCAATCCCACTTGGCTCGCCAAATTTCGTTCTTCTAGGTTAAACCGTTCATTGGCAGTAATCGCTTTCATTTTGAGGTTTCACTCTGTTTTCTCCTATAGGGATACACGTATTTGGAACTCTAAATCAAAAAACGGTTTGTGCTAGCTCTTTGAAACTTGAAACAATAAAGCAGTTTCAAGTTCTATCTCTATGGTTTGTTTGCTGTTGATGTAGCCCTAAGTAGACACTGGCGAGAATCACTTTCATGGAAAGGGCCTGCCAAGCTTCCAAAAAACTACGAGTTGCCTGAAATCTCAGCACACACTTTTTCACCCAATCTTGATGAAACTTTCAGGTAATGATCAGTACACCAATCCCACTTGGCTCGCCAAATTTCGTTCTTCTAGGTTAAACCGTTCGTTGGCAGTAACCGGTTTTCATTTTGAGGTTTCACTCTGTTTTCTCCTATAGGGATACATGTATTTGGAACTCTAAATCAAACACGGTTTGTGGTAGCTCTTTGAAACTTGACACAATAAAGCAGTTTCAAGTTCTATCTCTATGGTTTGTTTGCTGTTGATGTAGCCCTAAGCAGAGACTGGCGAGAATCACTTTCATGGAAACGGCCTGCCAAGCTTCCAAAAAACTACGAGTTGCCTGAAATCTCAGCACACACTTTTTCACCCAATCTTGATGAAACTTTCAGGTAATGATCAGTACACCAATCCCACTTGGCTCGCCAAATTTCGGTTCTTCTAGGTTAAACCGTTCGTTGGCAGTAACCGGTTTCATTTTGAGGTTTCACTCTGTTTTCTCCTATAGGGATACATGTATTTGGAACTCTAAATCAAACACGGTTTGTGGTAGCTCTTTGAAACTTGACACAATAAAGCAGTTTCAAGTTCTATCTCTATGGTTTGTTTGCTGTTGATGTAGCCATAAGGAGAGACTGGCGAGAATCACTTTCATGGAAAGGGCCTGCCAAGCTTCCAAAAAACTACGAGTTGCCTGAAATCTCAGCACACACTTTTTCACCCAATCTTGATGAAACTTTCAGGTAATGATCAGTACACCAATCCCACTTGGCTCGCCAAATTTCGTTCTTCTAGGTTAAACCGTTCGTTGGCAGTAACCGGTTTCATTTTGAGGTTTCACTCTGTTTTCTCCTATAGGGATACATGTATTTGGAACTCTAAATCCAACACGGTTTGTGCTAGCTCTTTGAAACTTGACACAATAAAGCAGTTTCAAGTTCTATCTCTATGGTTTGTTTGCTGTTGATGTAGCCCTAAGCAGAGACTGGCGAGAATCACTTTCATGGAAAGGGCCTGCCAAGCTTCCGAAAAACTACGAGTTGCCTGAAATCTCAGCACACACTTTTTCACCCAATCTTGATGATACTTTCAGGTAATGATCAGTACACCAATCCCACTAGTCTCGCCAAATTTCGTTCTTCTAGGTTAAACCGTTCGTTGGCAGTAACTGGTTTCATTTTGAGGTTTCACTCTGTTTTCTCCTATAGGGATACATGTATTTGGAACTCTAAATCAAACACGGTTTTTGCTAGCTCTTTGAAACTTGACACAATAAAGCAGTTTCAAGTTCTATCTCTATGGTTTGTTTGCAGTTGATGTAGCCCTAAGCAGAGACTGGCGAGAATCACTTTAATGGAAAGGGCCTGCCAAGCTTCCAAAAAACTACGAGTTGCCTGAAATCTCAGCACACACTTTTTCACCCCAATCTTGATGAAACTTTCAGGTAATGATCAGTACACCAATCCCACTTGGCTCACCAAATTTCGTTCTTCTAGGTTAAAACGTTCGTTGGCAGTAACCGGTTTCATTTTGAGGTTTCACTCTGTTTCTCCTATAGGGATACATGTATTTGGAACTCTAAATCAAACACGGTTTGTGCTAGCTCTTTGAAACTTGACACAATAAAGCAGTTTCAAGTTCTATCTCTATGGTTTGTTTGCTGTTGATGTAGCCCTAAGCAGAGACTTGCGAGAATCACTTTCATGGAAAGGGCCTGCTAATCTTCCAAAAAACTACGAGTTGCCTGAAATCTCAGCACACACTTTTTCACCCAATCTTGATGAAACTTTCAGGTAATGATCAGTACACCAATCCCACTTGGCTCGCCAAATTTCGTTCTTCTAGGTTAAACCGTTCGTTGGCAGTAACCAGTTTCATTTTGAGGTTTCACTCTGTTTTCTCCTATAGGGATACATGTATTTGGAACTCTAAATCAAACACGGTTTTTGCTAGCAATTTGAAATTTGACACAATAAAGCAGTTTCAAGTTCTATCTCTATGGTTTGTTTGCTGTTCATGTAGCCTAAGCAGAGACTGGCGAGAATCACTTTCATGGAAAGGGCCTGCCAAGCTTCTAAAAACTACGAGTTGCCTGAAATCTCAGCACACACTTTTGCACCCAATCTTGATGAAACTTTCAGGTAATGATCAGTACACCAATCCCACTTGGCTCGCCAAATTTCGTTCTTCTAGTTTAAACCGTTCATTGGCAGTAACCGGTTTCATTTTGAGGTTTCACTCTGTTTTCTCCTATAGGGATACATGTATTTGGAACTCTAAATCAAACACGGTTTGTGCTAGCTCTTTGAAACTTGACACAATAAAGCAGTTTTCAAGTTCTATCTCTATGGTTTGTTTGCTGTTGATGTAGCCCTAAGCAGAGACTGGAGAGAATCACTTTCATGGAAAGGGCCTGCCAAGCTTCCAAAAAACTACGAGTTGCCTGAAATCTCAGCACACACTTTTTCACCCAATCTTGATGAAACTTTCAGGTAATGATCAGTACACCAATCCCACTTGGCTCGCCAAATTTCGTTCTTCTAGGTTAAACCGTTCGTTGGCAGTAACCGGTTTCATTTTGAGGTTTCACTCTGTTTTCTCCTATAGGATACATGTATTTGGAACTCTAAATCAAACACGGTTTGTGCTAGCTCTTTGAAACGTGAAACAATAAAGCAGTTTCAAGTTCTATCTCTATGGTTTGTTTGCAGTTGATGTAGCCCTAAGCAGAGATTGGCGAGAATCACTTTCATGGAAAGGGCCTGCCAAGCTTCCAAAAAACTACGAGTTGCCTGAAATCTCAGCACACACTTTTTCACACAATCTTGATGAAACGTTCAGGTAATGATCAGTACACCAATCCCACTAGGCTCGCCAAATTTCGTTCTTCTAGGTTCAACCGTTCGTTGGCAGTAACCGGTTTCATTTTTGAGGTTTCATTCTGTTTTCTCCTATAGGGATACATGTATTTGGAACTCTAAATCAAACACGGATTGTGCTAGCTCTTTGAAACTTGACACAATAAAGCAGTTTCACGTTCTATCTCTATGGTTTGTTTGCTGTTGATGTAGCCATAAGGAGAGACTGGCGAGAATCACTTTCATGGAAAGGGCCTGCCAAGCTTCCAAAAAACTACGAGTTGCCTGAAATCTCAGCACACACTTTTTCACCCAATCTTGATGAAACTTTCAGGTAATGATCAGTACACCAATCCCACTTGGCTCGCCAAATTTCGTTCTTCTAGGTTAAACCGTTCGTTGGCAGTAACCGGTTTCATTTTGAGGTTTCACTCTGTTTTCTCCTATAGGGATACATGTATTTGGAACTCTAAATCAAACACGGTTTGTGCTAGCTCTTTGAAACTTGACACAATAAAGCAGTTTCAAGTTCTATCTCTGTGGTTTGTTGCTGTTGATGTAGCCCTAAGCAGAGACTGGCGAGAATCACTTTCATGGAAAGGGCCTGCCAAGCTTCCAAAAAACTACGAGTTGCCTGAAATCTCAGCACACACTTTTTCACCCAATCTTGATGAAACTTTCAGGTAATGATCAGTACACCAATCCAACTTGGCTCGCCAAATTTCGTTCTTCTAGGTTAAACCGTTCGTTGGCAGTAACCGGTTTCATTTTGAGGTTTCACTCTGTTTTCTCCTATAGGGATACATGTATTTGGAACTCTAAATCAAACACGGTTTGTGTTAGCGCTTTGAAACTTAACACAATAAAGCAGTTTCAAGTTCTATCTCTATGGTTTGTTTACTGTTGATGTAGCCCTAAGCAGAGACTGGCGAGAATCACTTTCATGGAAAGGGCCTGCCAAGGTTCCAAAAAATTACGAGTTGCCTGAAATCTCAGCACACACTTTTTCACCCAATCTTGATGAAACTTTCAGGTAATGATCAGTACACCAATCCCACTTGGCTCGCCAAATTTCGTTCTTCTAGGTTAAACCGTTCGTTGGCAGTAACCAGTTTCATTTTGAGGTTTCACTCTGTTTTCTCCTATAGGGATACATGTATTTGGAACTCTAAATCAAACACGGTTTGTGCTAGCAATTTGAAACTTGACACAATAAAGCAGTTTCAAGTTCTATCTCTATGGTTTGTTTGCTGTTCATGTAGCCCTAATCAGAGACTGGTGAGAATCACTTTCATGGAAAGGGCCTGCGAAGCTTCCAAAACACTACGAGTTGCCTGAAATCTCAGCACACAATTTTTCACCCAATCTTGATGAAACTTTCAGGAAATGATGAGTACACCAATCCCACTTGGCTCGCCA